>NW_028297149.1:10742176-11042176 GCF_055798465.1 Pogonomyrmex barbatus
TTAGAGAGAAAGTGTGTGTGTGTGTGTATGTACGTATATATTGTACATACATATTATTACATAGCATTACAGTTGCTTGCCGAAAAGATTAACACGTATATAGTTTATGACGATGAATCATATAAACAAATAATTTGGTATAATCTTTTGAATATGAGAATTTTTGTTAAAGAGATAATTATATGCAAATACCAATATTCCCATAGATATCTCGCGGCTCGTATTTCAGTTTATACGCACAATTATATTATATTTCATCTTCCCTCTCCGGGATAACAGGATAACGTCGATTTTTATCATATCTATTTAAATTTTTATTCAGATAATGGAACTTTTCAATAAATCGCATTGGCTTATCATACGTGACAGCCTTTCCTTTCCTTTAAAGTGCGGAATATAAAGTTTAAATTAGTTTATACATCTTCCTTTCTATATAAGTAAAGGTAATTCAATTATATAATTAATTATAAGTGAGCGTAACGTGAAGCTAACTATGAATTTATGGTATTGCACGCCGTATAGAAATCTTAATCGGTAATGGAAAGAGAAAATTAAAAGTTAAAGGTTAAAAGAGAATCGATAGAAAAGTACAATAAGAGATGAGAACTTCATTATCGATAAAAATCACAATTTCAATCAGTCTGGATTTCCCCGTTTCAAAAGTTTGACAATAAAAAAAACGAATTTATCGACCCTTGTCGTGCTTTATCTCGCCGACTTTTTTCTCCCCGAAGCGAGCATGTCGCGCGGCCCCCGGGCCCAGGCCCCTGTCCTCCAAAGAGAGATTTATGCTACTGACATTGAAACTAAATTACGCTATAAATTAACTTTAAATTCGTGCTTTCGATGCACCCCGACTTACCCGTCCCTAAGAGACCTCATTCACCCAGAGACTTGGGCCCATTCGTCATCAACTTCAATGACAGTTCCGATTTTCTTTGCAGCTTCCTCGTTTCGCACGCATAATTAAACGGCAGCAGATAATAATACACATTTTGGGGATCGCATTAACTATTGACAGTCGGGACTGTGACTTTTATTGATTTTTAATAAGTATAATTGTCATTTTTAAAATAAAAAAATTTATGATTTTAAAAGACTCGCGGTAAGATTTATGATATGTCCATTTCAATTATTATTCTTCTTCTTCTGCCTTATGCATTATCTTTATTAAAATCAGCCTCTTAAGAATCTCCCTAAATATTTTATTTTATTTCCTTGTGTTGTCAATGATCATGTGAACAAGTTTATCGATTCGATTATCGAACACGTATTAAATACGTATATACGTAATAATACATATGTTGTACATAAAAACATAAGGAGTAGAATATTTATTTCAATACAGATAGTTTAGCATAAGACACACGGAATGTTAGTTTGCAAGCAAATATCACGTTTAATGAATGGATTGCGAAATTTATTCATCAGGTAATTCATCTCTCGTATTCTAGGAAAATACTTCGTGACTGAAAGGGAGTCACTTTGGTATCAAATTTACGTTAAGCGGCACTATTGAGTGAGCTAGTGTCATATAAATCAGATGGGAGTTAATAATGAATGCAGTATTTACAGAATCACAAACATCGCGTGAAGCTGCAAATGCAATCAGTCCGCGCTCGGAAAATTTGTCATTCTCGTGTACCCAGTTTGACCGCTTCAATTAAGGATAATCGAGATAAACGAGCGACGCGAGTTTATATGGGCATATTGCATCGCGCATGCTTTATCACGTAAAAAGCGTACCATTAATCGCCGATCACCGTTCAATCGCCAATTATATTTACATCTAGATTCAAAACGTCACGATTTCAACGATGCTATTCCGCGAGCATTCGCGAAATTTGTTAAATTAGACAAATCATTACGTCTTTTGTTCTTTCTCCCCTCCCCCCCCTCCTCCCTCCCTCTCCTCCGTCTTTCTTTAATTCTTCAAAACGATATTGAATGACAACGTTACTATTTTATAAAATTAACAACGTTTTTTTAGCGAATTGATAAAGCAAATTCTTTCGCGATGCAACACACCTCTCGCGGGACCTCACCACAAAGGCATTGATTTGTTACGTTATTTTAATGGTTTGATGGTTTAATGGTCGATTTTAATAGCGCTTTTAACGAGCCGTTCCGACGCACTCCGTCGGACCGTACCGAAATTTATGATCCCTCGTTGTACCGTAAGATCGTTATCGGTATAACTTCATCCGTCGTCACACAGCCGATCCTGGATGCGTCGCGTGTTGGTCTATGCCGGATCTCTTTGACAGATCCGCATCCCGTTATGCGGAGCGCCGAAGTCCCAATGTAATTTATGACCGCTGCGTGCAATCCAACGTGTGTATACGCAAACGCACACGTTTCGCACACATATACACCAGTTAAACCAGAGGGATAACTGCAATAGTTTTGAGACGATCGCGTTTGTTGGGTGTTGAACATCACGAGTCTATAAAAACTGCAGTTATGATTCCAAGTTAAAATTGGTCATCATTTCATTTTTTAAAATATACTTATAGGTTTTCTAAGAGAATTGATTTAATTAATAGACTTAATTTGTGTAAAAATGGACGGAACTTTGGGAAGAAGAATCGAAAACAAATATAATTTTTTACTTTGAATTAAAAAGAGAAAAAAGTTTCGATTGTTTCCCACAGAATTTTTCAATTCTAAATGTGACTAAGTAAAATAAAACAAAAGTCGATCTAATCGTGTGTACTACTAAATGTAAAATTTTAAATGCAAATATAAAAGTTGTAATGAAGATTGAAAGTATAGAGAAAAATGTCCACTCGTTTTCTCCTATGCTTGGCAGGACATGGATATGCGGGATTACGGCGAATCGAGGGCATCCCCAAGTCGATAATAAGATGTTTTATTAATAAAACAGAAGAATCAACAGAACGCGTGCGTGACCGTCAGGTACAATTTATCGTACGTAAACTTAATGCACGTCGTGCCCACGTGCGAACGTAACGCCGAATGCGTAAGGGATGATCGGGGGTGATGGCGCGCGGGGGCGCGCTCACATCGCCGAATATACATATAATTTATTTTTATATAAATAAATACACCGTATTACGTGTAATATGTATATATATATGCGTATACCTATATATATATCTATTATGTGTATGTGCGTGTACATATATATTGCGTGTGAGTGCGCGTAATTCCGACTATGTCTAATTACGATCGCTACGAGCAAGAGGGAGTCGTGATATAGTCTGTGAGCTGTTAGTACGTACGCGATATGTTTGGTAACTGGTAGGGTGTAAGACTAGTGTTAATGTAAGTTTTACATCGTAGCGCCACTAAAGGAGTGTAGAGTGTTTTTTGCGGAGCGGAAACCTCGAATCGCTGGCACCCCTTCGGGACACCCCGCGGAACATGGAAAAACGGAGAAAAGTCGTCGCCGTTCACATTTATAGCCGTCGTGAGTTCGGTGCTTTTATGCCCCGCGTAATTCATTGTTCGACGGAGAATTCGCCTGTGGGAGCGAGAGATTTTAACGCGGGAGGACGATGATATCTGTGTGTGTGTGTGTGTGTGTGTGTGTGTGTATGTGTGTGTGAGAAACGATGGGGAATCGAGAAATTTTGCCGCTGGCGAGCTGCGTTACGACAAATAAAGTAAACCCCGCGAGGTGACGGTGTTTGCGCGATAAACAAATAGATCGTAGTGAATAAACGGAATTGAGGACGGAAAGTTCCGATGCGAGTGTTAGATGCCAACTTAAAATAAGTGCGTGTGAAACGGACTGAGTGTGTTGGAGCGATTGGTTACGGCGTTAGTGTGAGACTTCCCGCCTTCGATTTCTGTATCTAGCATAATAAATATGATACTAAAGAGAAATCTATTCTTAACATCCATGAATCTATAAATTACTATATTGACAATCGTCATACACGTACAAAATGTCTTGGAAGCCGCAAAAATTTCTGTCGCGAGAGACAGAAAAATATTCGTAATATCAAAGCGGTCGATCCACGATCCAACGAAAAATTTTACAAAAATTTTTCAAGTTTTTAAGTATTTATTTTAATATTTATCAAATTTTATTTAGAGATAAATATTTGTCAAAACTGTGACAATCGTGTCGTGCGTTATAAAATAACGAAGCGAAAAAATACGACGATCTAATTCAAGATAGATCTGCTGTTTCGAAGACATTCTGTATTTCTTTTGTGTTCAACTATGCTGCACGATAAATAATAATGTTGCATGCATAAAGCAATCGTAAGCTTCACGTTTGCGGCGCAATTAAATCGCGCGGACCGGTCCGCTCCCAGAGCCGATCTGAGGATGTGGCTTTACGCCCTCATTGATAGCTATGCGGGCAGCGTTCCGCAATGATATCGCACCGCGATAATCGTAAAACGAGTTTTGTTCGATATTTAGATTGCGAAAGAAAGCGCGCACGCGAAATCGAGTGACGCCATAAAACAGCGAGTGAAATGCGAATTCCGATTCGTCCACTCGCTGCATTCGCGATCGCGATAACTGTCGTCGAGGACGCAAGCGGGTCGAATACGCGATCCGAATCGTTGAACGATCACTTATTCCGTGTAATAGACGTGTAACACACACGTATATTTTATATATATATATATATATACTTCTATCTATTCTTATATATATATATATATATATATATATATATATATATATATATATATTTATATTTATATATAATGTAATTATGTATACTGGCACATATGAAATTGGCGCACTTTTCTCATCGTGGATGAAAGCGTGGCAGGACATGAAGAGAACTGCCTGATTGAGCCTCTGTTATCCGGTGACAGCGAGAGTTATCACTGCTATTTGAGAATCGTCGATCTCGAGGAAAATGAAAACGAACGATGGGGCGACGATTACAGAGATGCAAAACCGATTTTTCCACGCGTGCAATTACGAGAAGCTACAGGGCGGTCGTGAATTCAATTCTCTCGCGTAGCGTAATTTTGTGAAAAGTCTGAAAATAATTTTTTCTCTCTCAAAGAAAAGTCAAATCCCAATTACTCGAAAAATCTCGGATGCGTGGAATGTGCGCGCGAGATAACGATAATTCTGCATAATATGCGCGAAATCATTAATGTAAAAGTAAAAAGAAAAAAAAAATCGTTAATTGCACCGATAATTCGAATTACTCATCTCGATTGTTACGCGATTAATAATCTCAATGCTAATCAAATTACAGTCGTAACGCTCGTTGTAACGCGAGATTTTATGCATCTTCACAACGCACATATGAAACAAGATGAAACAAAGAGACAATAACCTACATATTAAGCGAAATAAATATAATAAATTAATAAATTAATTAAATTTGAATATTAAATTATTCATGATTATGAAATATGCATTGAAATATAACAAACATAATAACACATATGTAATGAACGTGACCGAGCATCGAATTATTTCGATGATTTGAATAAGTAATCAATATGACAAAACACGCATTCGTATATCCGCTTACTGTAAACTTGCATCCGTGTACCACAACTCAATCGTTATCTGTAAATCTACAAATACATAAATTCGCTCAGATTGCTCCGAGAGCTTTATAAAAAAAAAAAAAAAAAAAAAATATAAGAGGCACTCAATATCACGGAACGACAAATAAAAATAAATAATATAAATTCTCGACACCTCGTTTGCCAGCGTGTAGTGTCGTAGTTATGCACATATATATATCTCTCAGATAGCTCCCGCATTAAAAAAAGGATGCCGCGAGGGTCAGCCATGAGACCTCTCGACCTGCCCGTCTCGTCTTAAATCTTTCGGCCATCGATTTTCACCCAACGACTGACGGTGTGAACCGCGCGTAAGCAACGAATAAATCGATCTCGTTCCTAAGAAAATTTCATCTCTACTGAGAAGTGGCGGCTGCTCCCCCGCCAACGCACAACGGGGATATATACTCCCCACGTGCGGATATCCCCGGCTGTCAGCATCCGCCTGTCGAGTTTGGTCTTCCTACAGGAGAGCTGTAAACTGCTGGATCCTTAATTGATCTCGATGCTCGTAACCGAGTTGGACGCGCGACGCTCGTCCTCCGTCGTCACCGTCGAGGGTGACACGGTGAAGCCGCTCAAGCCGCTCTCGATCAGGCTCATGAGGCTCTCCTGATGCGAGGACACGCGCTTCTCGTTGCGTGCCTTCTCCTCGAGCTTTCTCTTCTCGGCGGCCAGGTCGACGGCGCCGTTCTTCGTGTTTTCCCGAATCAATTGCTCCAGCTTGGACAACTGCCGCACGGTCGCGCTCTCCGTGATCTCGTTGTTCTCCACGGGTATACCGTGCTTGCTTATCGTAGGCTTATAAGTTTTCACCTTCGAATGGCCCTGAATGATGAGGTACATCGGGCCGCGAATCGGTTTGGCCGGTTGCTTGTAATGGGAGAAAATTGGATCGGTGGTGAGACTCGGGGCGGTCGTAGTTCGCGGCGGGGTCGTCGAGGACGGTGACAACGTCGTCTTCATCTTCGGAGTCTCCTCGGTGTTGAGGATCTTCACCAGGGGCGACTGATCGGGCCTGGTATTCTCGTGATGACCCATGGTATCCGTGGTGGTCGTGTACTCCTGGGTCGACGAGACCGTAGGTGTGAACGACGGCGAGGTAGTCACAGCTGTCGCGGTCAATCGAGACGGCCGATGATCGATCGGCTGCTCGTCGGATCCAGGAATTTGCGTGCTGAAAGTCGACGGTGAGGGCGGACTGGTAAATGTCACGGGGAATGGCTGAGGTGGTCGTTGATGAGCCTGTTCCATGTTCGGCGACATCACGTTGTTCATAGATGGGACATGCATGTGTGCCATAGGTGGCGACATGTGAGACATCGATACCGGCGAGGAAATCGGGCGGAAATCGGGACGCATGCTACCGATAAAGTGCATCATGGCGTGATTCGGTCTGGTCTGCGGACGCATCATGGACTGAGAGGCCGCCTGTGGAGGGACGAATATGTGCGAGGAAGGGATTACGTGTCTGGAGGGTATTACCGGTACGGACGGCGAGCGCGAAGGCTGATGGGCAAGCTGCGAGGACGGTATCATTCTGTTTGGTACGGAGGAAACGGATGGGTGATCCTCCGACAAAATCGGCGAACTCGTTATCGCGTTTCTCACTGGCTGCGACTGAGATTTCTGCGCTTGATAAATCGTCTTCGTCATCTCGGACGTCGTGGGATTCTCCCAGGCGTTATTATGCGTCGTCGTCACGGGATCCGTAAAGGTCGTGGATGAGTTCTTCTGAACGTAATTCATTGGCATTACCACGGCGACCGGACCCTTCTTCGCCTTGTATTTCTCCAGGTCCACGATGCTGGATGGTGAATTGGCGACAACGATGTGCATCTTTTGCGAGGACTGCGCATCGGTCACGGTTTCTTCTTTCTGCTCGGTGGAATCCGTACTCGTGGTAAAGGTTGTGGAAGTTTGCGCAACACTCTCCAACGACGTCGAAGACGTCGCCTCGGTACTGATCTCCTTCTGACCCACTATCACTTCCTCATTTTCATTTTTATTGGCGTCCACGATAATGTTTGCGTTCTGGCCGACGATGACCTCGTGATTGGACGAGGCCGCGACGTGATGGTCAATCTCGTAGTGATCTCTGGAGTAATCCGGGGTCTGCCACGTGACCTGATTGACGTCCAATGGAAATACCGTGGAAGACGAAGTGGGTCCGTTGTTACCGAGCCATCCGCCAGACAAAGTTTGTGTCGATTGATATATCAAGTTTGACTTCTCAAAGGACACGGACGGTGCGGTAGTCACTTCGTATCTCGACTTCGTACTCTGCGAAGCCGACGGGACGTAAATGCTCTTGATGGTCTCGACTTTGCTCGATGGCGCTTTCGAAGTGGAGTACGGTCTCGACAAAGGCGCGGAGGAGTAATGCCCATAATCTTTCGAGGGTGTTCCGTAATACTGAGTGTCTTGGAGGACGGGGCCTTCTTCCGTTTGCGTGCTAAACGACGGAGACGTGTCCGGGTAACCGATTATCTTGTCCTTGGACGTGCCTTGGATGTTGAAGCTAGTGGACGTTTCAGCCTTCTGAATCGGCGGCGGCATCATCATAGTGTACGGCTTTATCTTCTGACCGTAATACGAACTCGGATAGTAGGCCGGCAACGACTGCAGCCTGTTTTGATTTCTGTAATCGATCAAACCGTTCCGGAAGTTCGTGGTACGCACGATCTTGGGCGGTTCGGCGCCGGTGCTGCCGGTGAAGTCGTTCCTGTAGGAAGTCGCGTCCTGGCCAGCGGTCCGGGTGAACTTGGGACCGTCCACGAATTTAAGAAACTGCTCGGGTATCTTCGGGCTGGTCTTCTTGGCGGTTACACCCAGCACAAGAATATCGCGCTTCGACGACGGCTCCGTGGTGTGTTGCTGCGTGTCCAGCCAGTACTGCACCCTGTCGAGAACCGGCGGCACGTAGTCAAAGGTCGGATTGTTCTTCAAGGGGTCGCCGCGTCCCAACGGAGTCCACTCGTCGTAATCCATTCTGGGCGAGAATATCCGCGGTCGGCTGTCATTCTGGCCGCCTGCGAACAGAAATTTCGAGGGTGACCGATTAAAGCCGGCGGAGTTCATCGCGGGTCAATGGTGGCGATCTTCGTCTCTCGCGCGAGAGACGCGGAAGAGGAAAACCGACGATAGAGAGAGAGAGAGAGAGAGAGAGAGAGAGAGAATAGCCAATTATACTTGGATCGGCGCGTATAAACGAGAACTTGATACCTTGAGTAATGAGCCCTGTCGTCGTGATTAATTGTTCTTAATTTTATTATAGCCCTCTCTCGCGTAGCTCTCGCGCTCGCGCGCTCTCTCTCGTGGCACTCTTGCCCGATTGATTTATCCTACCGGCACTACTAACGTCACGATCCTCTAGGCTGCATAAATTTATGGGACACTAGCTGCACACGCGAGTGAGAGGATAATCGCGGCCGCGGTTCGATGAGATACGACGAAACGTGCGCGCGGATAGCCGTGTCGTATAAATTTATACGTTTCTGGAATACACGATATCGCGCAACGTCGATAGCGAGCGTCGTCTACGCGCCCGTCTACACTTTCGTTTAACATCATCGTCAAGCCAGACGACATCGTATACACGGATCATTCGATATCTTGAAATAGCTTCTCGTTCTAGCGGCAATACTCCGAGGGGAATCCACAATAAAATCCGGAGATGATGACTTTAATCTATGTTATCGCCAACTACCTACAGCAGTTACATTGTCAACGGTTCGAGCGATAATGTATGTCACGCGGAGAAATGTTGCGAAACGTGTCCCCAAGTAAGCCTCTTCGGGGAATGTTCACATGAACAGGTGAAATCGTAGTACTCCGAACGGCGGGGGGGGGGGGAACTTGATTAGCATTAAAAGAAGATATCACGGTCTTACGAAAATATTTTTACGCATTTCGCTTTCCTACGCGAGAAAAGAGAATTAAGCTGCTTTCGAGTGAACGTCACATTCAAGATGTAGCAAACATCTTTCGCTCGACAGACAATGCCAGTTTTGTTTTCGAGCGCGACGATACGAACGAACGCGTAAGCCATCCAGGATGATGATAACGTTAAGTAGTCCACCCCCTCCGTATACATCCGCTTTCCTGTACGTCACGGCGGAACGGAGGAGGAGGATCCTGTTATAAAGTTGCAATTCACGTCGCGTCGTATCTGAGGCTCCAGCGACATAGCGGGCAACGGACCCATCCCCGCGAAAACGATGAAGGCCCGTCTTCGCGAGGTAAAGAAAGAGAGTCTCTTAACGAAGTCTCGTCGAGAGGAGGAGGAGGAGGAGAAAGAAGAGGAGGAGGAGGAGGAGCGCCTCTTTTCAACGTCGAAAGATGACGTATGGGGTGCCTTCGCTTCGCATGCGCGAGTGTTGACGGACACTCGCGTTTAAATAAGGCAGATATCGGTCGGCCGCGATATCGGATACGTGCCTGTAACGATCGGTTATCGTCGAGTGTCTGATTGCTATCCTCAGCGACCGTTCGTCAAGCGCGGCAACGATCTGCCTCTCGTCGCGATTTATGAGAAATAGACGCCGGGCAATTGGGGACGGGGAATATAATTCTCGGGGAAGACCGGGAGGCAGGCGCCTTCGCGGAATGTTTTTCCCGGGAAGCCTGCCGGCAATTAATTTTATTTTCCAACGGCTCTCGCGAGACATGCGAGCATTCCGCGGCACGTACGAACGGGGAGGCGGTTGAAACATTCGCAAGTGGGCCGAGGGCTGTAAAAAGAATAATGACAAGGTTTTCATTTAATTCCCAGTCCGGAGGACTCGGCGTGTTGCGTTACCGTAATTGGCCACGAACGGCTGTCGGACGCGTTGCTCGCGTACGATCTCGGCGTAAGGTTTCACGCAAGATCACGCACACGTGGACGGACGTGGATGGAAAACGACATACGCACGCGGATGTCGCCGCACACACACACACACACACACACACACACACACACGCGCGCGCGCGCGCGCGCGTGCGCTCGCGCGCTCGCACCGCGTACGCCCAATATCTCGCGAGAAAACCTCCCGATAATGGCTGGTTGAGAGTACGCGTTTTCTCCGGCATTATCGAGGCAATCGACGTTTCTATCTCTACGGTCGGCGCCGTAAACGCGATAGACGTCGGGCATTAAAGCGCTCGCGCGGGCCACAGGTGCAGCCAGCTATACACGCGGCGATGCATAATGCGCCATATACGCGCGCCGCGCTGACGGAAGTACCGCTGACATCTCGAGTGCCGGGAGAGCTCCGGCCGGAGAGAAATCTCCGCCGTCGTAATCGAGACGGATGTTCGCCCGTGACAACATTTCAAATGGGAATAAAAATTTTCGAGCGTAACTTTCAAGAGGTAGTAACGCCAGTAACGCTCGGTTAGCGCGCTACGCGATTAAGGGGCGAAAGTTAAAATAGGAAAATAAAATAGAGACGAAAAAATTAATCTTACTAAAATATAAGCGAATTTACGCGAATGTAAAAAGAAAAAAAGTATTAATATTAAAAGTCATACGTTTTCGTAAAGAAAGTATAATATAAAAAGATTCGAGAAATATATTTTCATTTTGCTCGACGAACAAGAGTGTGAAAAAGTCCGATAACGAAATAATAAAATAAGGAGAGATGTATGAAATGTGAAAATAACAGAATCTCGTTCGTTAATCGTGATGCACGTCGTTGCTCGTCATCTTCCTTGCGGTGCCTCATTACGAGCATTACGTCGTCAGGACGAAAATGCGAGATGCTGTGTCGGAATGTCCCGCGGCTGCACGGCAGCCGGCAGGCGCCAGTATTCCCCAGTCATGTCGCATAAATACACGTGTCATGCCTCGCGAATATATACGCGCACGACACGGGATGGTCAGAGCTCCTCTGGCGTGTGTGTCCTCTTCGTCTCTCGTGTTACCTGTCTACATAATGCACGGTAGGACCCGCGACCTCTGCAGTTTTGCGCGAGCATATTTCAAACGGGAGGACAGGTGACGCCTAAGTAATTTCTCGGAGAATATTATACGCTACGAGATTTTGTTCGAGTCCCTGCGGAGAGCCCGAATCGGGCACATCCGGGATTTAAATCTTCGCGCCCTTTTGCAAAATTTCATCCTAAATCTACGTGCGTATAAACGTCACTTAAACGTCAACGTATTTTTACGCGAGGTCTACGATTGTTAGCGTTAAAAAGCGTTTAGGAAAATGTTCAGATTGTAAAATATTTCGACATACGAAATATCTTAAAAGTAAAATGTGGACGTTGCATTAATCCAAGCCAAGTAAATGGATACGAAACGAGCAACTTTCATAAAAGCACCGTCACTGTCACTCGTACTCATTCAAGCGAATTGTTCATTCATGTTTGTTCGCGTTTGTTCGCGTTTGTTTGCTTGTTTGCTGGATTCGGCTTTATGCTGGAAATTCATACGAAAACGCTATGTAAAACTGCCCCGCGACAATCTTTCACTTTGAGTTTGGCGCGCCTGACGGTCTTGTTGAAAAGCGAAAGACGCCCGCCTCGAGGTTCACCCGCATTCAAGCGCGAACGTGGTAGGGACGGGAGAAACGCCCGGTTGACAACCGAGCAAAGATTCATTAAGGTTAAGAGACTTGCGAGTCGTGGCGCAGAGTAATGGACTCCGTGGCAAGTTTTCTTGCTGGATTTATTGTCGCGGTGTTCGCGAACCGTTGCCGTCGCCCGAAAACGATGCGTGCGATCGACGAGGCCGGAAGTGAACATTTATCTTGCATCTTGCACTTCCGCCGCTGTTTTCTGTTCTTCGTATCGAGCGATGTGTTCGAGGCCAACGCCTCTCTATCAAGAAATTTTCAGGTCCCTTTAATCACCGTGAGAGGACACGCGTTGTCGCGCGTCCTCTCAAATTCTCGACAATTATAAAGAGGAAGAAGAAAGAAAACGATGCGTTCGGTGTAACTTCGTCCAAAAGGCTCGCGCATTTACGAGAGCACCGAAGAATGCAGAGGTGGCGAGAAACGCGCGAGCGAGCGCGAAAAAGAAAAGTTCAGCGACGCGAATGCAGATGCTAAAAGCGACTGCGTTACCTCGCAGTTTTATGCCGAGCTTCACGCGTCATTGTTTGAAAATGAAGTGACGTGCGACGCTAAAGAAAACGTCGGGCTATATCTCTCAGCTTCAATTGAGACAGGCATGAATACGAGCCGGCGAGATAAAATGTGGCGATTGTTACGAAGCTGCTGTTTCTCCCTATTATGCAAATGATCATCCCGGTTCGGGAGATTCGTGAGCGAGATGTAACGCGACGACGTAACGCGAATGTAACACGGTCGACGCGAGTTAACGTGAATAAAGTGATCGCGAGAAACTTGAAACCTCACGTGCAACGCTCGCGAATTAATTCTGTTAATTTATATAAAATCTCAAGCTCAATGAACGGCCAGCTTCGCATTACGTTGTAACGGTGCACCATTTACAAGCGATCCGGTCCGATTACCGGTCGATATACATTCGCGCAATCGACGATTAAAGGCTTGTTTCACTTGAAATTAACCACGATTTAAAGAGCGCGGACATACAATTTATGCCTCATTGTTAATAGATCCCTATATTTGTACGTATATAACTATGCGAGCACAATGCGGAAAAAGGAAACGGTAAGATCTCTCCGTAACCCGAACAAAGCGTGAGAAGCATAACATAGCTGCCTAAATGCATAAAGCCACCGAAAGCGTTATTATATTTTTTTGCTTGTGCGCGGGCGCGTGTTTATGTGTCGTCGTAGCGCGCGTAGGATTATTTTCCCGCTCGTTTGTATGTATTAAGCTTGTACGCGACACATATTCCCGCGTTCCTGTGCCGCTTTGGTCCCTGGGAAATGGTACAATGCCGAATGAAATCGAGCGCGCAAAATGCGCAGTCATATCTTCTCCCTTTTAATTTGCCCGTCCCACCATAATATGTCCCGCGCATATATTTGAGCGCATATATTTGTACGTTACACCCCCCCCCCCTCGCCCTCCCCCTCCCGTCGCGCAACAGATTTGCATTCCCCCGCAATACCTTCCTTTTGGATGATATGATCAGACCGTTCGATCGCAGTTCGATTGAAGCTTTTAGCAAAAATTATGGAAATAATTTCCCTCGGAAAATTGGAAGTCAATGATTTCATGGTATTTATATCGATGAGAGCGGGGATACCATTCGGAATACCATTCATTCCTTGTATAAAAGTTAAACGGAATAAATCATACAGTTTTTTTTTTTTTCCATTGAAACACCGTACAGTTATTAATCGTTTAAATGTTTGAACTGGCAATCAGCATAATGTTCGTGAATATTTGCGCGATTTTCTACCTTGTTATCATTTCATTCGTTGTGCTTTCATATTTTATCTAATTTAACGAAATTTCGAAAAATATTTTTTGTGCTTCGAATAAAATATCGCATCAGAGAGCTGACTAGGAGGTGTCGAGAAAAATGAAAAATAAGCGATGAACGATATATACGTCCGTCGCCGCGAAAAAAACACGGTGAAGGGATTAATCGTGTTTTTTACGGATTTTTCCCGAGGGTCAGCGAGTTCCTGCGAAAGAGGATGCTGGGTCGACGAGTTACTCTCAGCCACATTCGGCGGAGAGAAAAGTGCAAAAGTTAAGGGGGACGTTAAATGCAAAAGTTGACTATTGTAAACGCGCGTGATAAAAGCGTGCGCGACGCACTTATTTTCTCGTACTTTTGTGTCAGGCGTCGTTGTTTGAAAATAGAACAACGACGAGGGACGACGAGAGGCGAGAAACCCGCTTAGGACGACGTGGGGCAAATTAAAAATTACAATTCAATGCTTACGGACGCGACGCCTCGCACGAGAACTTTTAGCGATCGCAATTGGCCATCGCGTTTTCCGCTTAAGTCTTGGCAATTCAATTGTCCCCGTATCATTATGCAAATAAGGAAATTCATAAGTAAAATGTCCACTGTTTCTTGAAATGAAATATATGTAACTTTGAAACTTAAAAAAGTAAATTTAAAAGTTTACATTTTTGTAAGAGCCTGTAAGCGAGGATCTAGAATTACCGTAAATATCGCATTTTCAAACTCAATCAGTTAAATTAAGTAAATATAAATTCGGTCAAGTCGCATTTATATGAGAAATTATTTGAACAAGTATCAGTTAAAGATATATAAATTATTCATGTAAGTTTTTCAGCAACTTTTAATACTTAAAGGTATTTACTTTACGTTAATGATGATTTACCGCGTTAATAATTAGACGTATGGATCGCCAAATTTCGACTTCCTTTTTTTTTTTTTACCACAAATGTCACATATTAGCCATCCGACAAAAACAATTTAATTATGCGATCGCGAAAATCGCGTGCAGCGCAAACACACGAATTAATCGAAGATACGTCCAGCCGTGCGCGTGCGTGCGTGCGTGCGTGCGTGCGTGCGTGCGTGCGTGCGTGCGTGCGTGCGTGCGTGCGTGCGTGCGTGCGTGCGTGCGTGCGTGCGTGCGTGCGTGCGTGCGTGCGTGCGTGCGTGCGTGCGTGCGTGCGTGCGTGCGTGCGTGCGTGTCTTTTAGCACCGAGTAGAATGACCCACTGACCCGCCTCACTGATACGTACGTGGAGACGCACACGCGTATGCAACGCGTAACGCATGACGTGCAGCTAATTTTGATCAAGATTTATGCTAAGATTAATAGTAACGTTCGGCAGCCTGTTCGGAAGCGAAAGTGGACGGATGTGCCGAATCGATACGCCTCATTGCATTAATCACAAGAATTTCCTCCGTCTCCCGTCTCTTAAATCGGATGAATCAACAAATTTAATCAAGCGTACGAAGGCATAAACAAGATGAGATTTTTGTCGCCAAAAGTTTCGTGACACTTTCCCCCTGTATTCGCCTTGGATCGGCGTGTTTCTTCCCCGTTTCTTCTTTACTTCTTCATTTTACCGCAATGCGTCAAGAATGAGTGAAGATGGAACACAAACACATAGGAGTGGTCACTGTCGCGCAGACGTGAGGCACTCGAAGAAATAAAAACATTTATGTCACTTTGAGCGGAAAGATTTCCCGCGAGTGAGCATTTCTTATCGAATTTATTTATTATTTACGTTTTTTTTTTTTTTTTGGTTAGGAAAAGCGCAAAACGTCAACCGACCTGGACTCGATAATACTTGTATCTCCAGTTAACTACGTGCCGAGTTACTCTACTCGTTGATCACCGTACACATTCGTCGGTCTGTAAAATCCAATATCTAGTTCAAAAAGTAAGAAATCGGATTTCCAGCAGGATGTTGGAGGTGATGGCAGCGTCGCGACACGACGTCGCGACGCGAAGTCGCGCTCTCCGACGCGCTCTCCGACTCGGATCCTTTTTCCCGCAGCTTCCACGCCTGCAATACGACGATCGAAGTACCCGCAGAATGGTTTTTGCAGTTCAAGCGCGATCCGATGGGTAAAATTTGTCGTGCAACAAAATAACTAAAATTCGAATCCGAAAAAAATGCAAAGATCACACCACACATAATTACAAATTACTTAATGGCGATTCTTATCAAACAAATTGCCCTCATTAGCAAATACACTCGCTACGTTTTTAAGTATCTCAAATTTTCTTTATTTTCTCTGATCTGATTAAAAACTGTAAGCTTGTAATAAATTATTTTCTTCGACAGGTACGCTTAATTAATATAAATATTTATAAGTATGTTTAATTTACTTTAGACATCTAACTCTTCCCATGTTTTATAATAAGAATTTTTTCACTGATTTTTTATTATTTTGTTGAGAATTTCACTACGTTTTATCGAAATATCATATTGTAACATAACGCATTACGCTTCTTCTTGCATTACCGGTTTCTGATTGAAACAGATTGAATAAATCATGCATCGGAAATCAAATTTGCACGAGTGAATGTTACCGCGAAGCTTTACAAAAATAATGACAGCACGAAAAGGATTTTATCAATATTAAACATGCGAGCTCGCCATTTTCTCGAGCTCTCTATTCGCTCAACGGAAAATATTTCGCAGGACACGTAGTGGTTACGTCACGTGTAGGACAGGAGGTTAGTGGGCGGTCTGAAACTTACTGGTTTTATTCTCGAAGGAAGATTGTACATTCTGGCAGGACGAGCAGCACAAAAGCCCAGCCAGCAGCAGCCACCTGGATAGCTCGGTCAATCTCTTCGGCATCATCTGAAATAGCGAGAAGCGAATTGAATTGACCGCCGAATAATCACATCACGCGGCTCTCTGCTTCGCTCAACAGCTACTTTGAATCAGATCAAATGGAATCATAAGTATCGATCATCGTTTGCGTTCCGCTTGTGATTCGCAATGATGGGGATTCTCATAATGGAAAGCTGTATCGTAGAAATTTTACAATTTTTATGTTGTTTTATATATGTATATATATATATATATATATTTTTTTTTTTCTATTTTATCTCTATATTATTTTATATTTATATTTTTCTATTTCGTCTTTAAATTATTTTAGATTTATATTTTTCTATTTCATCTTTATATTATTTTATATTTATATTATATTGCTTTTCTACAGACTTTTTTTTAACAGATCGCGGAAATCGATTTCCGGAGGGTGAGGGCGCGTTCTGTATCATGGAGAGAATCATAACACCCTTGTTTCGAGAGACAAATAAATCTTACGTACTCGGTATTAAAAAGCGTTATTCATCGAGCTTTTTGCTTATCCACGAAACGAAGTAAACACGACCGCTCGTATTCATGAAACATGCGCGAAGCATCGTGTCCTCCATCGTTTAAAAGTTATATCGCGGCTATGCGATAGCAGAAATGTGATTAATTCGTCTAATTGGGTATCCAGAGTGCAGTTGGCCAACACGATCAATGGACGGGATGATGGGCTCGACATTAATTACAAACGTGTAAATATGCGCACGTGAAATAATATCTGCTCGACGGCGCGGAATAAAACCCACGATATTGTCCCAGCCAAGCATGATATTAATGATAAAATATCAGTTCGTACGGTAATGGCGAATAACACGTTTGCTGTTTAACGTTACGTTACAAAGTACAACAACGAAAATTAATATTAAAGTTGACGAAGTACACAGACATTATTGCTTTCAAATCTATAAATATATATGTAAAAGAAGAAGAAATATATAGAAAAGAAATATAGAAAAGAATTATTTATACATCATACTTGCGATACGATTCTTACGTTATGTAATTATTTAAATAAATATCTGACACACTTGCGATGCATCTAAGTCCGTTCAAGCATCTCTCTTACATCACCGTAAATCTATCGAGGTCGCGTGCCAAAAGGCAGGATCGAAGCTGCCAAGTTCCCTTTCATAACTTTTCTCATTCCGTTGCCATTCCGTTGCATGTCAGTGATTGTACGCTATACGAAGGTGTAATTTTTTACGCTGTTCTGCATTGGCGTATAATATTACCTCAATGGGATCAAATAATTCTGCTTTTATATTATCAAATAATAAAAAAGAGTAGTTCGTTGAATGACAGAGACGTGCGAGCGTATCGAATGAATTAAATAACTAGTATCGCGTCGGCATACGGTAAAAGCACCATGAATACGCGAAAATATAACTATAACACGTACGGTTGTTTACGAATACTTTGACGAAACGTAATACCGACGGTGTGTAGCAGCGGCACGACGTGACTACAACACCCTTTTCCGACAAACCGTCATGCCTCGCCCGGCCGTTCGCGAAACATACGGATGAGGATCAATGTATCCTTTACGACATCCGGAAAGGATCTCCCAATGTCTTGTAAAGTGAGTCGTAAGAGACCTTGCTGTTAACTGCTCTCCCGCTATATGCGAGAGCGGAATAATTTTCGAGGGGTCGTGACCTGCCCCAATCGACCGGCAGAGTCGATCAAAATTGCGTTCTCACGACCACGAGTGCGGAATCCTTGCCGAATCGGGAGAACGCCGATCCGAGAGAACTTGGGCTGATAATAAAGTTACGAGATGAACGAAATCTGATTAAGGAGACGAATCGATTGAAATTACCTCGGAAATTTAATACCGATACTTACGCGCAATATATTGCAGCTACACATTTTACAATAAAATATAGATATATATATATATATATATATATATATATATATATACAAAGTTTGCGAATTATATAAAACGTAAAATTTGGATAGTTACTTCAATTTCTTCCAGATTCTTCTCAAAGATCACAGTTGTAGAAAGATAAAAACGAAATAAATCAGGTACTATCAGATATTCTTAAACAAAAGCTAAAGAGCGCTAAAAGAGATGGGTCAAACCGTATGTTTGCGCAAGATCGAGGACAGCTCCCAGAGGCTAGATGCCTCGGCGTTCATCGATCGACGGGGAATTCGATCATACCTCTTAACGACCACGTCGAGAAAGTCTTTGAAGCGGGACCAGACGCGAGCGGCCATGGCGGCTGGGTCACTGTCACTAACCGCGAAAATTATACATTCGCGTACATACATTTTGTGACTTCAATTGGCAGAAAGAGAGAGAGAGAGAGAGAGAGAGAGAGAGAGAGAGAGAGAGAGAGAGAGAGAGAGAGACAAGTAAGAGATCGTTTATCTAAATTTCTCAGACCTCACGATTCAAAGGAAATACATAGTATTGCTTGTGCACACTTCGTACGGACGAAGCGACAGATATTTAGATATTCTTCACGTGAACGTAGACGAACAAGACGTGGCCTCGTGCGTGTAGGAACATGACATCCGTTCGAAGGTTCGCATACTAATGGGTTAATAAGCGGCTATATCTATAGCTCGGAGACATCGAAGACCTGTCGTAATCTAGGAGTAATGCACTCGCACTCGGGGAAAGTAGGATATCCTGTGAAACACGGCGTCCTGTAGTTTTCGCGAGAGACTACTCGCTGCGGCAGCACTAATTGTAAATGTTTACCAGTCAGTTTTTAAAGCGGTGCCAGAAACAACTTTATAAATTTATAACTTCGAAGAATCGCATTAAGCGATAGCTTAAATAATTCCGAGTCCGAATCAAAAATAAATTTTAATGAGTTAACATGTCGTTCTGGCAAAAACGAGAGAAATCCCAAAATCAATTAAATAACACAGCAAGCTATCCTAAAACCGTTTCAGAACTTATATTCATAAATTCGTCTCGAATTCGATAAGCTGAAAGAGGCTCGCATTTTGCAAGTCTGTTTTCAACATGTGTTTTAGCACGCATAAAAAAGATTTAAAAATTTAATTGAATTCATAAATCCGACCGCCGGAATTTTACGGACAGAATATTTGTTTGCAATCTATTTGAAAAACGAACAACGACAAGGCGATACGAACAAATTTTTTGTCATGGATTATGTCATCAGGACAAAAAAATAGCAAAAAATTCGCCAATGTTGTACTACGTTTGTTAATTGATTCGTTAAAACGACATTATACGGATTTGATGCACTTGAAATGGCTTGAAAATTCTCGAATGTGCGAACGTTATCGGCAAACTCGCATCGGCGAGATCGACGATGATACTTTCACCCGCGTCAGGTGTAAATGAATCGACTCGCTCTCGTGGCTCATCAGCGAATCATTTCCGCCGATCATTGACGCTGTGCACGCGTTCCCTCAAGTGGTGTCCGTCTAATATGGTGAAAAAGTGCATGAAATCATGTTGCATAATTGGAACGTATCAGACATCGTATAGTTTTCTAAACACACATAAAAAATCATTATAATATAAATTCCGTCACTTTCCGAGACCGATAAAATATTTTATTAAAATAAAACGTGGCATTTCGGAATACAACGGAATACATTACAATTTATTAGACTCAAGTCCAAAGAAGATAACGAATTAAGGAAGAGTTATGCAACATTGAAATTTCGACGGGCTCTCGGGAAGTTTGCTGATCTACGATTAGGGGAGGGGGGGGGATAAAACTTTGGTATACATAGAGATACAAGAAATTGGACCACGGGCCAAAGGGCTATTGTGCTCCTTTGCAGGACGGAAACTTGCTGAAAGTTGCTTTCGTCGTATTTGCACGTGGAATCGCGGCATAACGAGACACACGTGCTAACGGTAGACGCTGCTCCGGGCGCCGATCTCTTCTCTTGAACGAGATTCCCAGAAAAAAAAAGAGCGAGACGAAGAAAGAGAGAGAGAGAGGGAGGAAGAAAAAGAGAGAGGCGAAACACTCGAGCAAATGGGCAAAGGGGATCGCTTTGTGCGAAGCCGCCTATAGGATCGGCGACATCCGACCTTGAAGATCAAATCAGGATCACGATAGCCTCGATGATGTTAGACTTTCCCGATAGTTGATTGATCATCGATAAATGCCGAAGAAATTCCGTGGCTTAGAAACAAAATTAAAATTAGAAAGATAAATAAGAGTTTTAATAATAGCGGTTTTATGGTAATTTCATCTATCCGAATGTATCAACTCGAGATTACGAAGGAAGATAATATATGCTTAGAGAAGGAAAGTTACGACCGAAATGTAGAAATTTTGGCGAAAGCTCGATGGTGATTATTTTGAGAGAGGAACGCTCGAAATTTCTGAATTATAAAATAGTAGCAAACACGGCAATAATTACATCTTAAATAAGAGGTAAAATGAGAAAAATATCGATCACCATGATTATCTCGCACGACTCTAATTATAACTTTATCTTTTATTTAAACATTTTTTTTTTAGCCCGTGTAACGAGTGTTTCATTCGTCCCCCATAATAAAAGATCCGGATAAAAGATTAATCAAGTTAAAATTCGATAATCCAGCTAATTTTGTATACACGCGTATGTGTTATAAATACGTTACAATTTATAAATATTCATGGAATCAGACATAGGTGTAATTACGCGTGCGTATTTATATATATACGTTGTGCGCGTAATAAACGCGGGGCACGAGCGCGTGCACACATCAGATGATTCGCCAGCGGCTTTAAACGATCGTTAATTAATAATTAGCATGCATGTACGCTCACGTTTTCCTGTCCGTCGGTAGACGAGAGTCCGGCAGGAGAAAGTCAAAGGACGCCCGGGATACGAGTTTCTAGCGATCGTGCAATTAATGCTAATTGACCAAGACCAAGTTCCGCTGCCTCTGCGATAAGATGTATAAATACTCGGAAAAATAAAACCACCGCGTGAGAAACGTCACGCGTGTGTAGCGCGTAATTATCGAAAAACGATGTCCGGCTTTGATCGCGCCCACTTCCATACATCTGTTAAACGGAATTTAATTTACTTGTCTCCGCCTGAAACATTTCATCCGACGCAATTTTTCGAGTGCCTCGCCGCAGTGGCGATTAAAAAGGTCGGCGTTTAATTAAATACGTCTTGATTAAATTCGTTGACAATCGGACGTTTTCTATTTTGCGCGTTATTATTGGCTGTTTCCGGTCCTCTCGGAGTTCAGTTTCGTCCCGCTTAGAACAGTTGATTTTTTTTCCTTTTTTTTTTTTTTTTTTTTTTTTATAAGAAATGTCGCGATTCCACTTTGAACTTATTGAGTACCGGCGGGAGGTCCGACAATGAATTTCAAGCATGGATGGAATAGTTCCAGCTCCGAAATTCCATAATGTCTCGTATCCTACGGGATCGCGAACGCCAGAGTGAAAATTCAGTCTGCGGCCGTCTCATTTTTCACCTCATCCGCCAAATACGGTTCCTCTCAGCAGCTTTACGAGTCGCCGGCTCGCTCGGGGTTAATTTATGCGTGAATAGAACGTCTGAAAGAACGAGGAAAGAAATGAATGGCCGAAAGGGGGGAAAAAAAAGAGCGCAGAAAAATGGATCGTGTCCTGAAACTTTGTGGCACAAAGATCAATTAAAAGAATTATCCTCGGGAAATTAGCGCATCGTTAAGGTCACAGGAACGTCAATTAGGCATTACCGACGAGCATTGCTCCACTATGCAAATACGGTTAAACGATTATATACGCTATTTTTCCCTCTGAAAGAATCTCGGCGCTCTAGTACTTTCTCGTCGGAGAAGTGAACTTATCGTCACTCGGTGAATTAAAAACGAGCGAGTAAAGCACCCAGTTAATATCCCAGTAATTAACAAATCATTCCAGAAAGAACACGATTTATATAATTAATGAGATATATCATGTGTTGTTTATTAAAAAAAAATATACGCTACAAAAATAAAATAAAAATAAATACATCCTAAATAATATTAAAAATGAGTATATAGACTTAATATAGAGTTAATTTTTTTTTTTTGTATAGTCACGTATATAAAAATGGCATTCATTAAACATTTATCATACGGAATTTTTTACCACACAGGATCTTTATGATCTAGAATTGGAAACATCTGTAAATTCTAAAAAAAAACGAACTCGGTTACGAATAATACGTGAGATTAATCGCTTAATGTAAAAAAATCTCACGAACATTTTCACGTCGATTAATGCTTACTAAATGCTTTCAATCTTCCACGAAGTGCTAATTGCAACTACTGCTCGTTATTAAATGAACGCTCAATGAATCACGCATATTCTGACATAGATCGTTATGGGAATCAGCACATGTAAGCCGCGTATTATGTTGTCGTCACAGGTAAAAGTTCCAAGACGCGATCATAAAAGAAGAACTCTTTCTCTCTCTTATATGACTCTCCTCTCTCATAGCAGCCGCGTACAATGTATAATTAACGTTTACATCGTTAGAAAAGTATTACGGCGGACGCGACCACACAAAACATTTCTTCTCTCGATTATTCTAATTAAATTTTTTAATGTACAAATTATCTTTTTTATGAAAAAAAGTATCACTATTTAATATATTTTCCCGATAATTCGTTACAATAGTGTTAGTAATAATTTATAATTTATTACTTTAACATTTTAATTATTACAATGCTGCTCTCCCATAGACGTTTATTAATACCAATCACTTTATCTTTCTGTCTCTTTCTAGAAATAAGAGTAAAAGAAAATGAGGGGTTAATTAAACTTCAAACTAATGGTGCACGTGGATACTCGCGCGATCGTTATCGCGTATCGTTTCGCCATTAATTTACAGTATCGGCGCTCTTCCTAGTCCCACGGGGTCATGCATGAGTCGTTGCACAATTATGCGAATCGAATTTCCTGGGAAGGGATCGGATATTCGGCTGGAGCCAATCACGAAGGGGGGAAGCGGTCACTTCGGGAAGTGAAGAAGTTACGACACAGGAGAAATTCGGTAACTCCCGGGGCATACCGCGGCAAGGAATCCGCCCTCGTCAAATCCCTCGTGGGGAAAAGCCCGAAAGCCCGCGTTGCGGGCAAGGATTGCAGGCGCGTGTATGAATGACAAAGGCCGCGATCGCAGGGGATCCGGCCGCGACCGCTACTAATTTCAGGTGCGAGGAAGCAATTATCGGCTCTTCAACAAGCCCGCGCGCACTCAGGCGTGTCGGCCGGCCGTTCAGGTAGTTTCTCGCCTTACCGGGCCCGGCCGAACGCGACCGTGACTAATTTCCTTAAGGGGTTACGTACCCCTCTCGCCCCGCCGCGCCTCGTTTCGCCTCGCCGCGTGCGAAACGAATGCGAACGTACGTCTTCATGTTTTCGCGGGGCCACAACGTAACGTGTTTCTTTCGAAGGAGCGCGCGAGCGATCGTACGTCATAAGGAGTGCAAAGAGAAGAGCGATACCACGTCGTCTCGCGAGATTGAGACAGCGACGCCGACAGAAAGATGTTGCTCGGAAAGCCGACGAATCTGTCCCACCTCCTTCGAACATCCGTCCCCTTGCGGGAAGCTCCGACTTAACTCCATCACGTTGTGTTCGATCGAAGTCACTTCTTTCTATCGCGCCTTTTATAGACGTTCCAAGAGCAAACGAGAAATATCGAGATCATCAACTAAAAAAATCATCAAGTTAAATAAAGACTCACTCGAAAATATAATAAATTGAGAATTATTTTTCCCACCGTAGTTAAAAAAAGCTTTCGTTCTCGACAGACAGATAAATAATAACAAAAACTTTTTATAACGAAAACAAATTAAAAATTTTGAACCTCTTGACAGACGGAGAAATAAAAAATTGTTGAATAAATAATGACATTCTTGCAGAGTAAAAGAAGCTCAAATTCTTTTATAATTTAATATATTTATTTTATAAAAATCTTTTTCAAAGTAGTTTAAAAATCCTATAGATGTATATATATATATATATATATATAGAGCATAAATGTAATATGGTGTCGAAAAATTGAATGTCTTGTCTGAATTATCAGAGAAAAAAAATCGTTCATTTTCGATGTTCTCCTCAATTTTTTCTCGGTTTGCAAAGAGTACTTTAGATACGCTTTGAGCTTCTATGAAATCGTATGCTAATCCATTTAAGATCATCAATTTTATTGAATATACACGAATTGCATCAATCAATTGTCCAATGTATACAATTTGTAGAAGATCGATTTTTCTGTCTAATAACGATAATTCGTTAGTTAAAAAATAAAAAAGGATGAAAGCATAAATTTAATTTGGGATGAGAAGAGAAAAGTAGCCGGCATAAATAAATGCCTAGCATAAATAAAGCATAAATAATAGCATAAATAAATAAAAGGCAAATCACAAATGTAACATATAACGACGGGAAAGTGATAAATTCATCGCATTCTGCCAATGGACTTGGCGATTGGCATTTAAATGCGAAAGGATAAATCTCTCAAGTTGATTTCATAATTCATGATATACCAGGTATAAATTTTGCATTGAAATTCGACAAATTCGCACGTCAATTATGTCGATAAATACTATTTTCGAGATAAGAAAGGAGGGAAAGAGACGAGAGAAGTGCAAATGCATCGCGGTTTTTCTCGGATGGACCCCGGCGCGGCGCATTTCCGTTCGATTCTACAAAAGTCGAACGGACGTAAGTGATGGTTTCCGACGAAAATCCCCGCGGAGGAAGAATGATTTACGATCGATTCGGTTCGGGAAGGAAAGTCAAGCCGCGGGGGAGCCTTACCGCCACGGGTCGGCTTAATGCACCGGGCGAAACCAGTGGGAAGAGCTTTAATTATGCACGACGTTTCTGAATTAAGGCCACTCGACTTTATGGTGCCCGTATATGCGAGGTGTTTTACATAATAGCTCCCTCGCGGGGTTGGAAAATAATGTGCCGAGCAGGCGAGTCGGTGGAAACTATGAGAACTATGAGAACCATGTGTGTGGATAGCCGACGATGCTATCCGCTTTTACACTCGAGACGAAAGAGCTTCGATGGGCCTCGACTTTATCACTGTTATCGCGTGACATAAATTTTACGGTTATTATTAATATTCCTTTTTTTTTTTTTTTTATTTCATTCGCGAATAATAATCATCTCGTGCGATTCGCTTTATTTCGCAATCGGACGTGCGGGACGTACGAAAAATCAACGTGGCCTCGCTTATCAATCTTGCGAACAACGCTGAGAAAACGGAACAAATCTCCCGTGTAATTTGCGCGCGGTTCCAGATTCATTGGCCGGGTGATTTGCGAGCGAGAAGTCGAAGCAGATTGCGATAACAAGTTACGGTTAGGATTTATGAGTTCTATTCCCCCCGGCGAATACGCCGAGAAAGAGAGAGAGAGAGAGAGAGAGAGAGAGAGAGAGAGAGAGAGAGAGAGAGAGAGAGAGAATTTGGGACTAGGTGGATAAGTTCGCGTGTAAATGACTCCGGAATCGAGGCGGGCCTCGAGACAGCGTGGCCCCACGGTTTCACTTTATCTCTCTCTCATGTGGACCACACAGCGTCGAAAGTGCGTGTCACGCACACGGAACTCGTCGCCGATCTGTGTGCGGCCGCTCGCGTGCGTGCGTGTGTGCGTGCGTGCGTGCGTGCGTGCGTGCGTGCGTGTGTGCGTGCGTGCGTGCATGCGTGGAAGTCCAGTCGTGTTACACGGCGGCCAAATCTACGTCGATAAGAATTAATGCGAGCCAATCGCGGCCGGCCGAGGCACGCCACGAATTTCCGGCTAACAAAATCCTCGTCCTCGTGAATGAAATGAAAGTGGTTTCCTTTCTCGTATGCGTATCGATTCTCGACCCGTCCTGACGAATAATCCCCGATTAGCGAATTGATTGACCCGGAGAATCTCTTTTTCCGTGGGGGAATTCGGGAGTTCGGATTGGGGAGCGCGCAATCGTGTACGCAGATTCGAAAACGCGAAACGCAATTTCAAGATTATCTTGCGTATTAATAAAATCTGCGAGGGAGGTGGGAGGAAATCTCGATTTGCGTGTCTCACGAGATTATCGTTCTCTGACATTTCAAATATTCGCAATATTTCATGTCACGTTCTGTTAATCACGCAAAACTTGCGCGATTGTTAATCACGCAAAACTTACGAAAAAACTGACGGAATTTCTTGTGCGTTAATGCATATGGTAGTCGGTATTGTTGTAACAACGTGGCACTGTATAGTAATATGCTGCAAGAGCAATCAGTGCGTCAATCGAGGATAGTAACATCAGCTATCTGTCACAAGTGTTTTGCTCTTTTTTTTTTTTTTTTTTTTTCGTCACGCGTCACCTACTTCCATTTTTGTAGATTGAACATCCTGTCGATAACACATTATTTGTCACATCATTCTCTCGTTAAATGCGCAAGTTTTCTATTCTCTCCTGTATATAAAATATGCATCTCCATTAAGAGAAAAATTATTCACAAATATCATTGATCAAGATAGTTTTCGTCGCGATCGTATATTTAATGACTTTTATCGCAATTGGAGCAGTTACAAAACTGAAAGCAAACCTAATCCAGATCATCTGTAGCATATCGCTCCTTCTTTTTTTGTCGCGACTATTCTGGCGGTTAATACGATCGGCCTGATATTTTTTATCTCGTCCACACTCTCTCTTCCCCCGTTTACTTTTATTTCGTAGCGCGGCTCTAACATTGAATTCACAGCGGAGAAGAGCAGCCTCCCCGCGCCCCCGCGGCCCACCCGGCCCGGCTGCAAATTTAATGACTCCGCGGATAATCGTGAGACTACTTACGGGCGAAAAGTGGCCATTTACTTGCGGGAGGATATAACAGGATTCGCCTTTAATTCCCTCGCCACATTCCACCAGCCGCGCTTAACGCCCGACCGTGTGACCCGCTTACCGCGTAAAGTAACGCCGCCCCTCCCGCCCCTTCGCCGGTCCCACCCAAGCTTTTATCGCTAATTTTTCGCGATACGTTTTCCCCGCGGGATGAACGCGGAACGGTTGCGCGTCTTTAATTAATCTAAACGCGACAGAACAATTAAACCGGCTTATTCCGCTACTAATTTTTCTCTCGTTATAACCAGCGAAAACGCACTCTGGATCTACCTCCACCTGCTGGTTAAGCTTCTTTTCAAAGAATCTCCTCTCATTCGATGCGTGATTAACATCCGAAATATTTTCGCTGATTCGAGCGAAAGCATTTTCCAGCGCTCGACTTGCAGCTCGATTTGCGCGTTTTAAATGAAATCCTTCATTTCTCGGTCTTAATGACGGAAAGATTCGAAAAAAAAACTGTCAACACCACCAGAAGCGGTAGAAGAGCGGTAAAGTGCAGTTTTACTCAATTTTATCAAATTAAAAATGTATGTGCTTTATTTATATTTATCTTTTCACGAATGCGCGATTTAGACGTTCCATAAAATCTAACAAATTTGACATTATGTGACGTGACATATTTTTAAAATATCGGAATAAAATATCCGGAATAGAAAATGGAATTTGCCATCGTAAACTATATTTGTTCTATAAATTTGTGATATCCCAGTCCGATTAATTCTAAACTCATCTATTTCATCTATTCATCTTGTACAAGTCTCTCTCTCTCTCTCTCTCTCTCTCTCTCTCTCTCTCTCTCTCTCTCTTCGTTTTCGCGTTAACGGCGATGCCGGCGATGCAGACGCAAGAATGCGTCACGGAAGCCACGCACCGTCGCGAGATGCAACCGGCAACCTATATTAACTACGAAGGCGTATCACGTATGCAGGCCGCCGCTGGGCCCGGACCCACCTCACCTCTCTTCTCTTCGCATGCGATGAAATTTTCATCGTGCCGGGGCCCGGGCTTACGGGATACGCGCGCTCATGCGAAACCGTACCGATCTACAGTCCCACGAATCTTTCACGCAGAGGCCGGCGCGCGGCGAGCAACAAAAGTCCGCAAAAGCGAGAAAAAGTTGTTCGTCCTCGACGAGCCGAGATCACGCACCGGCGGAACGTCGGGATGAGGCCCACGATGGCCCCGTCGGTTTCGGGATCGAAGCCTCTCTGGCTCGCCAAAATTGGCGTAGTCGTGATTGGACGATGAAAGAGAGAGAGAGAGAGAGAGAGAGAGAGAGAGAGAGACATAATGCAAAATCAAAGAGCGTATAACAAGCGCGCTTTCTCTACGACTCGAGAAAAAAAATTAGAAATTATATTTTTTATATATAAATATAAAAAAAATATGTAAATATTATAATATTATATAAATATTTTATAAATATCATGTATAAATTATAAATTTTTTGTATTTATACATATTTTTTATATTTAACGTATTTGTTTCAAAATATTCTACAGAATGGAATTTTTAAATAAATAGATTTTTGGTATACATGCAAATGATGAAGAGATATTTCGGAATATAAAAAATACATTTACTTGTATGTATGATTGTATTTCACGGATGAAAATATTATATAAGTGAAAGTACAAAGCACAGCGAGCACAATGGCATTCGAACAACATGCATTTGGAAACTAACCAATTATAAACCAGCGAAGCTGAACGGATACCAATTTATATAACACAATAATTGTTTTAGCGAAACACACTCCCCATTCAATATAGTTTGTAGACGAATAATTCGATTTAATGAGAAGTTTCTTTGAATCGATATATCACATACATATGACATACATACCAACACGCGCAATCAAATTTATCGGATTTCGAATATTTTGAAGAAAATTATCTATCATTTTGTTTTATTATCGTAATTAAATCTCATGGCAGAATAAATATGAAAATACAATGGAAGACATTTTCTTTAAAAATATTCCATTGCATTCACGATATTAAATGTATTCAGATATAAAACATATCATGTTATAAAATGTATATATAAATTTGTTAAAATATTAAATAATTAAGTTAAAATGTTAAGACACAAGCAAGTAATGGAACATGGGAAAAATTGAAATCGCCAACGTTAGAGAATGCGCAAACATGGAAATGCAACAGACGCACGTTACTATTTCGATAAAATATCGTGACTCAATCGTTTGTTAAATATTTCAGGGTGTAGGTCGATTTTAAAAGGACTCGTGCGAACGGTACGCGTGGAAACAAATTTAATCCTCAAAAATACAAACGCAAAAGCCGCGCGGGAAAAAAAATGTTACGCGACCGACCAGCGAATATGAGCGATTATTTACGAGTGCAAGAGATTTTAACGCAATTTTATCGGCGGATGCCTAACGAGATTGAAAAAAAAGGAGCCGGTGCGTTCTCATCGCTTTCAACACTCGGCACTCTGTGAAATGAATTGCGAAAGTGTGCGATACGGCAAATCGGCATACGGAAGAGAAAGAAATTGGCCTGTCGCCGACTAGTAATAAAGCGTTTTCTGCTAATTGTATTTAAGACTCAACCGTAACGCATAATTTGCACCTTTGCACGTGCAGAAACTAGAGGATATCGCACGGGCCATTTGTAAGAAAAATCCCTGCGATTTATAAATTTTTATCGTCGTAGTGTTAATTAACGAATCATTGTTAACGAGCTGGCGAAAGGAAAAAGAAATGTCTTATTCGTTATTACTTCAAGAACATCAGATGTCGAATCATGCAGAGTTCACGCGAGAATTTCCTAATGCTTCGGAATCGTGTCCCGAATGGGGGTCAAGATTTACATGTTCTCGCTCCTACCGAGCGACGAGGATTTCTCCGATTCTTTTCTAGGTGGTCCGCCGGCTGATTGAAGGAACGACGAAAGTTATATGGGCTCCCGTGAGCGCGCCGTCGGCGCGGCGCATTGAAATAAATTCCACGCGCCAATTCCGCCACCGATTCCGCTTTATTCCGCCGGCAAACTCGAAACGGGTCGCTCCGCGGATCGCTAATTAAGTTATTTCTTCGCGCGGCTCTAATTGCAAATACGCCGCGCCATACTTTTCAGCTGGAATTTCGTTATCAGACGAAAACGCTGCTATTTCTATAAAGATGGAATTAATGGCACTCGAAAAATGTGCTGCTGCACATCGGAAGTTATGCGAGAATCGTACGAAAATGCAAATTGAAAATGTAATCTACATAATAGTATATATAAATCGTGAATTGCATTTTAATTATTGACTTCTGTTGCGCGAAAGCGGCGAGGTATGAGATGATTATTAATTACCGTAGATAATAAATTAATATATTACGTGGCATATTTCTCTCTAATTGGCGAGAATAAAATTTATTGGAGATTACAAACGTTTATCCCTAATTTATTTCATCGTTATGCTGTCGAAGAGAAACCGTGGACACATAAAACTGCAATAAATGTCAAATTAACGATATCTAACGATAACATATAAATTAACATTTTCATCTTTTAAAAAAGATACGTGTATTTTTATTTTTATTAGACACGATTATTATCATGCATAATATTACATTATTAATGTCGTGCTATCGCGCTTTTTTATAACCAGATAGAAAAAAAAATACATCGCTGTTCATCAGAATCTCGCGCAATAAATTTGATATTATTAGTCCCGAGAGTTTTCTAACTTTCATCTATTTCGTGCGAAAAGGATGATTTAAAAGCTTGTCTAAATCAATGAATATTGCAAAATTGTCGATCGTTATTTATTACGTTTTATTGTCTTGATATCGATAATGCGAATCAATCGCATTAATGATGCCATCGGTGTGGCGTCATTAATAATCGTCGCACTTTGTGCAGCCGGCAGTTGCTAGTCTTGTTGATCGCGAAATCGATCGTATCCACGCGTAAAACGGCATTAAAATTATTCCATTGTAAGCCTCTTTGTCAAGTTCTGCCTTTGACATATTAATTCAATCTGACAGAGAGTTGCAGATCGCGGGGCGCGCGTCGACGTAAATTATATGTCGGCAACGTTAGTCTGATTCCCAGTATGGAATTTAAATTTTCGAATGTACGTAACACCTGTCTTCGTTAATTTCACGTTCCAGTCCGGCATATAATCGGGCTTGTTGTTCCGGCCTGTACGAATCGCATCGTTATGCGCGACCAGTCCATGGACAGGCGCATTAATGCAGTTCGTTTTACATGTGCACATACATGTGTACATATATATATATATATATATATATATATATATATATATATGCTCTAGTTGCATAACGTTACGAATATTTACACGCGACATCAAATAACGCTTGTGCAAACAAGCGCGTAAAAGTGACGATTTTCCGATGAATGCGTAGGAATTATGGATTTCGGAAATATACGAACCGCTTTTTTGATACATGAATTAGTTGCGGAGAATATGTGCTATGTATCACGATGAAATATATCTTGTCCGCTTGATTTACACGCGTTAAATACGTATTAAAAATTTATGTGTTGTTTTTTTTTACACTTCTTTTACCAATTTATATAAAATTTATTTTTTTTTATAATATATACATGAAGAAATGCAAACTGTAAATTCTAGTAAAAGAAATATTTGAGAGAAAGGAATGAGAAAAAAAATGTATAAAATTTCACAAATATTATTAATTTATTTCGTCGATATTAATTAACTTAATAAATATTCTTGCTTTCTTTTCTTTGCTTTGCGAATAAAGTTTCCGCCAAGATAAATGACATTAATAAATCAATAATCGTAATTTTAATAATGAAGAAGCTCAAATTAAATTGCCATAAAAAATTTCAGATTATAATTTTTAGATTTGTTTTTCAAGATTTCAAGAATTCTATTTTGAAATCTCAAGATTCTATGAGTATTTTATTACACGAATAATCGTAAAATAAACAGCACATTTAAGGTAACATGTGATAAATAATTCTTTCTATTCAATAAAAGATTCGAAATCCGTTTATAAAAGTAATCGGTTTTGTACATATGAACTGCGATTCTAAATTTTCAATATGGTGCTCGGTAAAGGAAGATTAATTCAAATTACGAATATAACTTGTGCTACATTTAATGTTTTCATTTCACAACCGTAAAAACGGTTTGTCGATTTGATGTATCTAGAAATAGAAGAGGATGAAATTTCAAAGATGCACCGTCGGAAGAAAGTGCTGCAGCAGCTTGCATTATACGACACTGTGACAACAAATCTCTTCTTCAAGCGCACTTATTGATGCTAAACTGTGACGTACAGACATCTAGGTACTTTTACGGATCGCCTATGACATCTAGACCGTTAGGATCTGTTACCTATTTACTTTTCGTGACAGATAATCGCCGTATATGCTGAATACCGTACGGCTAAAAACACGTTGCGTAAACGCGCGTTTGAGATTGATCGATAATACGTTGCCCTATATTCAAAAAAAAGAACTGACATTAAAAATAAAATGCTCAAATCAACTGCATGTATGCTAATAGATTGTGAACATATTAAAACGGAAACATAAAAAATGACGAATATATGAAATACTAAACTTGTATTTCATTTTAGGTAGACTTATAATATATATTTTCTTAGTATCAATTCTAAAAATAATTTTCAAAATTTGTTTCAATTTGTTATTATCGTTCAAATAACAGATATATGAAATATAAACTTTAATTAATTAACACTCTAATCCCTTTGTTTCTTATCGGTCGCGTGAGACACACCCGATTATATCTATATCTGTTAACTCGATGATGTTGTTGGTAGATGAGCGATAGCAAATATTGCAAGGCTCGTTTCTGCTCGTAATATGATGAGAACTTCGTAAAATAATTAAGTGTCTAGGTACTTAACGGTAATCTAATGTCACCTTAACGAGTGTAGGGTCGATAGCCCATAATGAAGAAGCCACGTTACCGCATGTCTCCCATGCTGTCCCATCCCGCGAAAATTAAGGGGAAGCGTTAACCGAAAATTGGGGATATTAAGTTTAGGAAAACTTAATTGTCGCGAGCGGCGCCGTCTAATCACTTAAATTGTTTCATCTCTATACATCAAAATTGCAATAAAGTAGTTCTCTCTAGCTACGATGGTCTCTATCAAGTTGTAATTGAAATTAGGTATCAATATGGAAATAAATTCTAACAAACATAGAAAATACGTGAAATTACAGCAAGAAATGTGGGAACGTATAATTTCTCATCCTTTCTCTTTCGCACACATACATACACACGCAACGCGATTGAAGCCACAGCTGAGCCGTAACGTACAGAAGTGTAGAATATAAATGTAATCTCAACAGACTCTCTGTCGAAATTGCAAATTGAGTTTGCAGTATTGAAATTTTGTTGTATCAACAGCGCTCGGAGACGTAATCAAATTTTATTATGGCAAATATCTCGCTCGAATCCCGTACTTCGTAATGTAATAGAAATTTTTAAGAACAAGATTCGTATTCAAAGTGGTTATATTTCATTGAAAATGAGCGAGCCTGTTTTCGATCGACGTCACCATACGTAGAACGTATTTAGGCCGAAAACATTCTCATTGGCAAATTTTTCTCCGATTCGCTTGCAAGTTTCTCCAGGGACACGGAGTCCTGCCATAAATAATGCAGAGATACCACGTGTCCTCTCATTTTTGTCGACACGCCCGGCCCACTTCGTCTCGAAAATCGATCTGCTCTCCTGACGGCCTCTTGACCCGTTATACCGCTCTCGAAAGATCTTTGGGGTGGTCGATATCATCCCTGGTAACAACTGAAACTATGTACTTGTCTGCCGGGCACATTAATTGGATTGGCAAATAGCGATGATAATGTACTCTTACCAGACAAATTTGCAAATATTGTGTAAAGGATTCTTGTAATTCTATAAAAACTCTCTTAAGATTCGCAGAATTTTCGCTGAAGAGTGGAAATGTTATAAAGATTCTTCTATTCTGTCGCAAGAAGAAACGTCTGTCGTTTTTTCTTGTAATTCAAAGTACATGAGATTTTACTTTTTTCCACTTCGCTCGACTACAAAATCCCGATTCTACGAAAGAGTGTATCAGATTCGGGAAAATAATTGTGTTAGTCGATCTGTATTATTAGAGAACACTTCGAAAAAAAAAAAATTCGCATTCTCTATAAATTCTTTGCAGTTCTGCTTAATCTCCCACGGTGACATAGTCAAATGTACCTTTCGTATCTAAAAATTGTAAAATACCTAGAAAAATTTGCGACAGTGGTTGCTGTTTACAACACCGGCCAGCCCCATTCCCTATCCGGTGTGACACTAAAAAAAATGGAAAAGAGAGTTGGAGTTGCGTACCGACTCGCGGGTAATAAAATATAATGGCAGTTTTATTGCGCTGGCGTCGTGTAGCGCACTTACGTCACTCGAATTCAACTATGGTAGCCGAGAGTTAAACTTGTTTTGTCCCGCGCGCGCCCTGCGGTTATCTCTCCCCGCGGTAAGACACTTTTTACCCCGGTCCAGCATTTCGTGTCGCTGTGAAATAGGTCAACTCCAACTCGCGCTGGATGAAATTTTTAGCACACCCGTCGAACTTGGTCATAATTTCCCGCCTAGCCGGCCACTCCCCGATATTACGAAAACTGGGGGTCATCGAGATAAGCCGAGTGGTCAATATGCCTCCAACGATAAAATCGACGATAAAATAAACTTTCCGATACTTACAATTGGATGGTTTCTTTCGAAACTACACATTTCACATTCTTAAATTACAAATTTCTTGGACGACACAAGACGCATTTGTCATCTTTACGTATCGTGATCTTTCCTCCGAGAAAATTTTTACAATGCTATTTTTCAACGTTTGACACGGAAGCACGGCTCGGGTATCTTTTATACTCGAAATGCATTCATTTGAAGGACGATAAAATATACCGTATGAAATACCCGCGCGCGCAAATACGCGCGAATCTTTCGGGATAAATTGCAGGATCAAGTAGCTTCTGTTTGTGGGCCGAGCGAGTAACAACGTTCATATTCTTCAACGAGCTGACTATTCTCGGCGCACCATTGTCTTTCGGCAACCGCTTCGCCTCGCGGCGAGCGTGTCCGTGAAAAGCTCCGAGCTTGTTAAAGAGGGAACTCGGGAAAACTCGGCGGGCGAACAATTCGCGGGAAAGCTCTCGCGAAATTATGTTCGCGCAAACCGGCAAACCCGCGTACGCGAGGAGAAAAACCGAAGGAGGAGAAAGATGTGCGGCGCCCCGCTTGGGCTAAATGAAAAATTGAGCTTCGCTCCTGAGTCCCGCGCGCCATTCGTAAAGTCTCGAGGAGCTTTAGCACGGGTGAGGAGTTTCATCGCGTTTGGAATTCCTCACGAAGACGAAACCGTCTCTAAGTAATAACGCCGGTAAAATCACGAGCTCCCGCGGCGAGAGCCACCGCGGAAATAATAGGAAAATAAATTGACCACCATTCAAGAAAGAGAAATTTCGTTCGCATATATATATATTTCGCCCATGACAAAATACGGATTGCGATATTTTACGGGTGCCAATCAATCGCGATTGGAATCCGCATTCATGCTCGCCCGCGAATGTAAATACGGCGAAATAATTGGCTTCGTTCCCTATAAATTTCTCCGCTTCAGTTTGCCGATTCGATCGACCGAAGTTACGTCTTGGAATAAAGCGAGGAATACTCGCGGACTGGATTCCAACTAGTCTGAATAATAAAGGGTAAGATTGTTTCCTTATTCATTGATCATCTTCAAATATAGGTTTGGAAGGCTCATTTTGCCGTCAATAAAGGTAATATTCGTCGGAGAATAATTAATTGCAGAAGAAACTCAATGGTGATTGTTAGAAAAATCTTTATAATGGCGTCGATTTATAGATATCAATATATTGATTCTTTTAGAATGAACGTAATTGTCGTTTATTAAAATAGTTATTAATACTTTCAGTAGACGACTCAATTTCATAAAATGGAATTGAGGAAAATAGTTGCGAATGACAACATAAGTACGTGTTCGAAATTCAAAAATGATCGGAGCATTAGATCGGCTTTGCATTCACAGTTAAGGAGCTTAAATGTCAAAAGCGAACTTCACATTGAGTGGCAGTACTCTAATGACGGAATTAAGACCGGAAGAGGAATATTAACTGTGTTCGAAGGATCTGCTGACGCTGAGGCCAACAATACAACTCACCGATTCTAATTATATAAATAATCGAAAGAAAAAGAAACAAATATTTATCTTTTTAAATTATTTATTTTAAATATTATATAAATTTTCGATAAGAAGCATCAATACCCGTGGGGTATCGCCGTAAATCCACTAACAAAGGCAAACGTCCTGTAACTTTTTGCATTAAAAAATTCTTATGACTGATTAAGCGCGATGCGGATGCGATAAGCCAGGGCAAACAGGCGAATGGCACGCGATGCACGAGCGAACGAGAGCGTGAAGGTGCGGCGATGCAAAGCAGCGGAGGCGCGTCATCACGGACAACGCGACGACAGCGGTCGTTTCGCTCGCGGTTTTCGCGAGGGGGGGGGGGGGGAAAAACCCCTCGAAAACGCGATATCGCGTAATCCCGCGACTCGCAAACTTCCCCCGACGACGACGGGCGACGAGGTTGTCTCCATATCCCCGGCGCTTTAATATCGAGGCTCATATCAACGCCATCGGGAGATCTCCGATAACGCCGCGAGGCGTGCGACGCGCGGTGCATCGCGTTTCACGCGTCGCAATCTCGCTCGTATCACCTCCGCGGGATTCGCCGCTCGCTCGTCACGGCGGATGACGATAGAGCGAATCCATATCCAGGGCATCACGACGCTCGCGAGTTATCACCGGTCGGAGAACGATAATAAATGCGAGGACGACGAGTCGGCGGCGCGCATAAAGAGACACGAGAGCAATGACGGGCCAGGCACTCACCTCCTCTTTCCTCCTGCCCTCTCCCTCTTCCTCTCCCTCTCCCTCCCCTCTCCCTCCGCCCCCGGTCTCCTTGTTGGATTTATGAATACCGCCGGGTGTAAAGGGACTGTGCCCGTTTCCTGGTTGTAAAGGGAGATATATGCACCTTATGGGACACCGTACATTAAACCGAGAATAGTCTTTGACGATATACATATATGTATACATACAGATATAATATCATGCGTGTGAATGTGTGTTGGTAGGGATACATTATTTATGCGCACTTACGTGGCAATAAGTTCGGATATACTCCGAGGGCTCTTAATGGCAGTAATGTAAGAGGTCGAACGCGTAATCAAAATTTCGATATCCCGCGATAACCTATTATATCGAATTATATTAATTACACGAAATGCGAAATGGAAAATTCCACGTATCTCTCTTTTTAAAAAATTTTTCAAATTATGTAAAAACGTTATGAATAAAACAAGCGGATAATGCGGATAACGCTGTGCATAAAATAAAATCGGCAAGTGTGAAGTCATTTAAAAAAATTATGCTCGCACGGACGAGTATAAATAGCGATGGCAACTGAACACGAAGAGTAAATTTTCTTGCGCTCCAGACGCTTTCCCTCGTTTCTCCGTTTTCTCTGTAGTGTAATAATAGCGAACGTAAAAGGCAGGAACTATACGTGCAATTTATCAAACGTAATTAAGTTCGTGACTGCAGGAATGTGGCATTGTCAATAATAATATTGCACCTCTCTTATTTTTCACGGCGGTACGCGAGCACTGTACCATCCTTTATCACGGTTTTTTAATTAAAATTCACAAGCTGGACTCACCGAGGTGCCTGCGAGGGGCACATTTCGAATTCGCCAGACAGCCGACTAATAAAACGTGCAATATGCACCGTGCGAGACACCGTCCTTTCCTCTTTGAGGAAAGTGATGAAAGTTAAAGTAATTTCGCAGCCGAATAAGCGCGGCGATATACCGCGCTCGTATATGTATGAAATTTTCGAGAACGCTTATGGAATATTTGACGATAGCAACATTACAATGCCATTATCAGGGCTGACACCGTTGCCCCGCTTTTCCGTTTTAAACAATAGGTAGAAGTTTAATGAAGCGGGCGAAATATACGTATTTTCATCGCCTCTCCGCGAAACTGCGAGATTATTTTATTAATCATGCTTGCAATTAAGCGAATTCTAATTGTAATCCTATTAAAAATCGGGATTACATCCGATTCCCATCATTCCTCCTCGTGAATTTTTACGCAGCCGAGTTTCTGAAATATACATTATATATTCCATTGAATCGCTTTGAATCGTACCGAAATTTTAAAATTCTTTGAACTTAAACTTAGAGTCAGTTTTATCACGAGAGGGATGTAATGCTGAATTTAATGTTGATTTTCTCGTCGGTCTGTATGTGCATAATTTCGTATTTTTAATCATTTTCTTTCGTCGCTTTCAACCTCTTCCCCGTAGAGAGAAACCTGACAGTTATATGAGAAATAACATCAAAAAACGCGAAAGCGCGTAGATTGTTAACGTGTCGCAGAAATATCCGTATAAACGTCGCCGACAGCCGACTACGAGTTGTAAAATCTGAAAAATTCTCACCACCCGAGGGATCCGAAACCTTTTGATATTCCACCGTGATCGACTGCATATCCTCCGCATAGCGGAAAGCGCGGGGGCGAATTCTTCGACGGGGAAGCAGAAGCGGAGAATCGGTTTCCCGACGAAGCGGGATCGGAACAAGACCGAATTTTGGCACTCCTCCTGAATGCCGATGAAACAGACGCAATTTCGTGCGCACGAGGATCCGGCAGATTGGATGCAAGGATGGCGGCGTTGCAGCTGCGGCGGCGACCGAAAGAAAAGAAAAAAAAAAAAGGATGCTCGACCTAGTTCGCAGGGCGGTTTTTACGCGGTTTATCCGTTGTATCGGAGCACATGATCCGCTCCTGACGCGAGGAGGAGGACCGAGTGAGAACAATTTGGCAACGCGATCGCCCCGGGGCGATAGGTACGAAGGGGAACAAGCGCGAAAGCTGCTTCGCACAGAAGTGTCGCTGAGACTGGGGCGGCTCTCACGAGGCGAAGAACTTTCTGGCGCACAAAGTTTCTGATGTTACCGCAGCGTAGATACGCAGAGGCGGTCTTAAACTAACGGTGGAACACGGTATCCTTTAATGCAGATTTCCTCGGATATAACCGACTCTTTACGCGTTTCGCGAAATGCCGTATTTTTCATCGAGCCACGCGCGCGCACACGCACACACACACACACACACACACACACACACACACACACACACACACACACACACACACACACACACACACAGAGAGAGAGAGAGAGAGAGAGAGAGAGAGAGAGAGAGAGAGAGAGAGAGAGAGAGAGAGAGAGAGAGAGAGAGAGTGTGTATTTAAGAAATAAAAGATATCACTTCGGTTACCCTTCCGTCAATATCCACACTCAAAGAGGATTACATGTTTCCAATATCAATTGTCTTAGGATATAATTGAATACTTCTGTTTCTTTTCTTTATATCTTATGTAATCTGTCCTCAGCACCATCTCCCCCTTCCCCTCCTGCCATCTCCCTCCGATTCAATTTATTTAATCGGAAGTTTGATCCCTTATAACTCGTGAAATTTTATCCAGCTCAGCGCGAACATCCCGACGTTCATATTTAATATCATTTTATCTCCGCAGTTTTGTGATCTAATCTTTCATGTTCTGAATAATTTAATATCCCGAAGTTCCCATCGCAAACTTTAATTAATGTTAAGAAAACGGCCACGACTCTCGTCAAGTTTTCCGCTATGCTGACGAGAATTCTACAGCGATTTCAAGAACAAAAATCGCGCCGGGTGTAATCGCGAGCCGTATTCAATAATACAAACGAGTACGGCGGGAATGCATTTCGCAGCCGTGATTAATGCCAATCAAGCGGCGATTTCGCGTTCTGAATTCGGGATCCGGTTAACGCCGGGAATCAATAGACCCGCAAACCGAACCGATTAAGGATGCACGGGCGAGTGGAACCGCAAATCTAGAAATGCAACGTGGGTGGTGTTTCGGTTTGAATGCAGGATGACTAGAATTCCACAACTAGTTACATCGTTTTACATTCCGGCGCCCATCACTGCGATCCCACTGTCTTATTGGCCGAGTGTCATACATAAAATTTCCAGGGGGAACGATACAATGGCATACCCCGTCCATCGATTAGGCATTCGAATACCATCGAGATACGCGGAATGCGCGCGGTGTCGTTAAAAACGTTAAAAAAATCTTCATTTCGTACATTTTATTATCACAAATGCGCGTAGATATTGATTTTCGCGATCGTAACTTCTGACATCGTTAGTCAGCCGAAATTACTCATTTCATTTTAATTAAATTTGTTTTTAACTCCCCTCTGGGATAATTTATTTATTTAAATTCATCCAAATCTGAAAAAAAAATCCCGCTCTAATATTAAAGAAATATTTTTTTTATATATGGAGGAAAATAATGGAAAATGACAGAACGGATATAAAACTCTGCGATAATATTGACTCAGCCCAATTTCCCGGGCGCTTTCCCGACAACGATTCGTTCAGGATTCTCGCACGGAAATCGATGAAGTCACGGAAAAGCCATCGGGTCACGCGTGCAACGAATTGTGGACGATCTTCAGGCTCATTAAGAGCGGTGATAGTGCAACGGTTTGCACGTACAACATACGTGCACATACGTACACACATACACATACACGTACACCATCGTCCGTGATCTCTGATGACCGTCGCATGTAGCGATACCTCTGTTAATAAGATCGACACGGAACACCCATCGGAGAATATTAAGCACTCAAAGTTTCTGCTTTCCCAACAACGAATCGATTCGATCGACTAGCGGTCTATGAAATAGCGCAAAATCCGGATTAAGAAATGGATCGAACGACCCTGTAAAGTAACGTGGCGTCGCCCGAGGGACGACGCGTTTCTCCGAGTAAAATACGTAAAAGTTCACGAAAACGACGTGACCTATAATATATGCCAGATGGGACTTAGAGATCCTTAAATCTCCGTGGAAATCTCGTTAGTCGAGCGTATTGATGTCCTAACGAATAGCGCTTCTCCGCAGTTTAAGCACCATACGTTATTAGTATGTTGTTTAAAATATAAATATAAAGTGTCTTGTATCCAATAGATGTTCTTTGCATTGTAACAGGTTTTTAGTTCAATGTGGTTTTGAAAATTTTCAGTTTTGAAATAATCATCGATTGGAAGGAAAGTGATCGATGCAAATTGAGATTTAAGATGGATAATAAAATTATTGATTCTAAATTAACTTCTAGACGTAATCATATTGCACTAAAATATGAGTATTATTATAGATGGTTAACCATGTAATCCTCTCCACGATTATATTTTCAGGTGGAATTCCAAAAGATCTGCCGAGAATAAACGCCGAATAAGTGCCTTCAGCATTAAGCTTTAAGCTCAGGGGAACATGGTTGTGCACTTAAATTAGAGGCGCATACTCTTGACAAAGCTACAGAACAGTGTGCACAGAGGTTTCCTTAATTTTCCCCTATCATCCCTTATCTGCACACAGAAAGCATCATACAAGTTTACAAGCGCTGACTGCGCTTCGTTGCTTTGTACCACTTTGTACTTGTAATATAGTCTACTTTAGCTTTGTTCTCTAATTTTCAGTAGAATTTCCAAGAACAGATAACGCATCTACTTGTATAAATTTTCCTTCGCGAAAAGAAATACTTTCGTAAAGGTTATAATCTCGATCTTTTGCGGAACGCAACAGCAAAGTAAAAATAAAGAAAAGCATATGTGGGTAAAAGATTCATAAATATTTTCACAGAGGGTTATTTAGCAAAAGGATATGAATATGGATTGTACTACGTTGTAACATAAGGATACCGGAATTAAAAGATTCGATTATCAATAGTAACAAAAGAAATCATGTTCACCGATGCAACGACGTGGCGTCAGCGAGAATAATTTAACCTATTCTATTCGCAGAGACTCGAAAAATGGGGTAAAATAAAAAGTTAAGTTAATTTAATTTCGACTGTTTCTTTGTACTTTTAAAGTTCGTTTAAAAACCCGAAAGCATTACAGCATGTACTCACCGTGATTATCCTGAAACGCACTTTCTGTTTCCGAACGGGGTCCTTCTCGAGAGAGTGCCCGGTATCTCACTCGGACTGCTTTCAGATCCTCTCGTCCTAGAGCACTCGCAGAAGCCTCCTCTCGCACATCGTTGTCCTTTCCCTCGACCCTTTCGTCCACCCCTTTCCCGGCTCTCTTCGCGAAAGCGGCTGGATCGGGATTCCGATTTCCTGTTTTCCGCAGTTTCCGGGTGAAACGCGACTGGCACTCGTCACGGGATCCCGATCGAAGGGTCTCGATCCCGCGCGGACCGCGGGCGAGAGTGAGAGGGAGAGCAGGGAGATATATCTCGAAAGCTCCGCTTCAGACGGAGCGCAGTGGAGAACTGAGCGAAGTGCCGGCCGGTCGAGCAGCCAGGCGGGCTTTTCCGAGAGCGGTTTAACCAATCGCGACTTCTCTCTCGCCCCCACGTATCTTTCGCGCGCGCTCTCTCTTCCTTTCTCTCTCTCTCTTTCTCTCTCTCTCTCTCTCTCTCTCTCTCTCTCTCTCTCTCTCTCTCTCGGGCTCCCTTCTCTGCCGTGTCGCGACGCGGTAGACGCGCTGTTCGCCGGTCGTACGACACAGGGCGCCTATCACCGCAACCCTCACGAATGCATAATCACCCTGGCGCGCACGGCGGATGCGCGATCGCGCGTCTTCCCGTTGGAATCGACTGGACCGAAGAACGCGATTCAAGTGAAATCTTAATTTTCTACAGGTTGCATGAGCGATTCTTCTAAAACAAGAATAATTCACCGGTTCCAAACGTGCCGTACATTGCGATCGACGATATATTTATAAACAATTAAGTAGAACAAGGTATGAATAAGGTATATGGCTGTTTGAAAAATTTTAAAATTCGACATGTACGTTTTATCTTTTCGGAGCTGCCTTTGCGAATTCCGCGGAAATGTAATTCTTAACTTTTGCGACCGCTTCATTGGAAGCTGTCTACATTCGAAATCCGCGCAATCGGAAGCATGCAATATCGCCGCGGAAGTTCGAGCGCGGTTATCGTAAAATCACAAGAAAAATTTCTGGGACAGTTCGCTTCAGGATTCGCTCCGGCGAAGTAGGTTAACCAATCGCGAATTTTCTACCCGTTCGGCGCACCCTTCTATTTTCCATTCACCCTACCTTCTTGCTCATGAAACGAGCTGAACGGTTCGTCGCGCCTTCTGCGCGACCTCCGCACCGGAAATTAAACGTGAAAACAGTACTGTGTCGGACCTCAATTCACGAGATAATATTTTCGGTCATATCTACGGAAGAGCGGAAGCTTTTCCGCGCACCGTCGCCCGCGCGTCGAATTCCGTTCACGAGGGAAAAATCCAGGGAGGAAAAAAAAGAGGATGAGAAATGCGCGTCACTGTCGTCAAATATTTTCGTCAAAAATTTTTCTGGGCGCGTTTTACATAAGCGGACGGTGTGGTCTGTAAGCGCGACGTCGCCTTTCTAAAAGAAATGTAAATCCTTTTGAGACGACCAACGGTTTAGTCTGTTTACCTTTGGTATTCAGACGCCAATTCAGACGCGCCGGAATTGGGACGGGGAACGTGGGAATATACACCGGGGGAACGGATCGGTGACACACCTAAATCGTCAATCCCGATGCGAGGATTCGCACGGTGCATCTCGGTTGAGCCTTGCTCATCGCTAATGAACGCGACGTAACTTAGAAAATGACTTTAAACCGGCGGCTGCCGCGTATCCGGCGCGCGTGGCGAACCGCGTCATTTTCTGAATAAAAGACACGCCAAACGGAATGTTCGCTCACCCCGTATCTATCGATCGAGATGCAATTTTACGAAGAATCGTTCGAGCGGATACATCTTTTTGCGGTACGTTTTATCTCGGGGACGACGACGGAGAAAGTACCGATCTCCTTCGCCCTCAAATTGACTTTTCCTCTATTCACGATCGCGATTAACAATTCGCCCGATTAACCATAGTTGTTTCCCAATGGCGGAACGCGGGAAATCGATGGCTTTCGTACGGGAGAGAGAGAGAGAGAGAGAGAGAGAGAGAGAGAGAGAGAAAGAGGCGGACGGAGAAAGAGAGAACAGGCCAAATTGAGTTGCAGATGCTAGAAAGGCGGTACGATGATGAAGCTGCTACTTCGACATGAAAATTAAATGTATGTCTCTTGCTTATCGGTGCAATTACGCACCATGCAGTTGCGCTCTAGTTACCCTTTGTACACGGCATTGTAACTTTGCAACTCGACTTATCATTATTTACGAAGCATAAACATTAATTAGATAAATTTATATAAAATATATAAAATATATGCGATATATAAAAAAAATTGTGCTATCTAAAGCAAAATTGATAAGCAAGTCTCTCACTTATCCGATAAGCAAGTCTCTCATTTATCAAAGTGCAAAGTCAATTTGTAAGCATCATACGTCATTTTAATAAAATATGATTACAAACCTCTCACGACATAGATATAGATTTTATTAAGAGGATATTTAAAACTAGATTTACGTCACGCTCGACGATTATCTGTGCTCTTTCTCTCTCTCTCTCTCTCTCTCTCTCTCTCTCTCTCTCTCTCTCTTTCTCCGTCTTTTCCTTTTTCTTCAGAAAAAGATTTATTTTTAGATTAAAGATTTTTCTATCAGTACCGCTAGTATGCCGGGAAAATTTTCTCGTTTATAACGTTGCGATATATGGAGCCTCCCGCGGGAAGCCAACCGCTGCAACCGCATCCAGTTAACCAACTACCACACTATTATGAAACGTTAAACGGCAAGTGCATCTCGCGTGAGCAACGAGCTTTTTCACACGAGAGAAATCTGGGAATCTTTCAATAACGTCGGAAATTCGAGCGGGCTTCATCTAGCAGGGATTCGCCCATGAAAACGTGCCACGTCGTCGTCGTCGTCGTCGTCGTCGTCGTCGTCGTGGATTCGGACCGCCGTGCTAAGATCGAAGGAAAAAGAGGACGAAAACAAAAGCTCGGGCCGTCTACGTGCGAACCGGCGTCGAACGAAACGTGATCGAGGCCTCACTTTCGAAGTCGGTGTTTGCAACCAACGGTCACTTGCTTTCCTAACGATCAACCCATGTGCTCTTGCGACGCTCGCACCGTGTCGTCTTTATCGGCCTGGCTATCCGTATTTAACGTTGTATCTAATTGCATTACTTTTTACAGTGATAAAGAGGATTATTCACTCGGAAGCGATTTCCTAAAATAGCTCGCATCGTTTAATTAATATGGTAAAATTTATTTGTGGTAAAAAAAACTCACGATAGATTTCGAAATATGAACTGCGAAAGCTGTTCGTGAAGGAGATAATATAAATGTTAATGTAAATATTAATACAAAACTGTGACTTTACATTTCTATTTCACGTCTCGCATTTACCTGCAATCTCTATTTCCGGAGGTAGATCCGACCGGGAATATCGGAGAAGTTTCGGAGCTCCGCGGTACGTACGAGGGAAGTACGAGTCGAATACGCGCGCCTCGAAAATGTCAAACATCATTCCGCGTTGGGAGTTGCGGAGTAGTATGATATCGCAGGACTTTAACGCAAGGGCGGTAATTGTTGCGAACTCGATATCTTGCTTGCCAGAGGCTCGATAACCAAGCTATGTTAGCATCTCCGCAACAAACTCCCCAGCTTACACCAGCAATTAATTTGTTCTATATGAAAAGCAGAACTGAGCCGTCAAACTAGTACATGCTCCAACATACGCAGGCAATTATCGTTATTCTCTCTCCGTGCGCTTCTTTTTGCATCGGATGAAATTGTAGCCCGCAATTTGTGGTCTGCAATTAAACAGAACCAATTAAGAGTCGGTTCTATCATCTCGCTTAATTTAAATAGGACCGACTTAACGATCATTCTTCTCCCCTCCCTCCTCCCCCCTCCCTTCTTTTATAGTAATCTTACATGTGACATGTCCAATTTAGTATTTATTAATATATTTCTTAGAGTTAATGCGGTAACGAGGATAAGTAAATTGATTGATATTTGTTAATGCGCTCGACATTGGACGCATCGGATGAGACCAGATCTCATCGATTTCACGAGAATTTATACCTCGAAGCTGGAAATGTACGGGGTGATTAAGAATAGGAAATATGAGCCGCAGACACAGATGGTGATTAATGACGTATCGCGTACACGCTACACGTCTGTCCGCTTTCTAAGCCATCGTTACGAATACTGATCTCGGAGCATCGTCCGCCAGAAGAATGGCGGAGATTTGCGATACGCTTCGTATACGAGTATAGAATCGTATCGGTAACCGGAAATGGATACCCACAGCTCGTACAAGCCGTACCGATGCGCGTATGAATTTTACTTTCATACGCACCGTCGTTCCGCGCGCGGAGGAAATGAAATCAGGGGAGCGAGACCCACGACAAGAATCAAGTTTTACGTACCTTTATTCCATTAGGCAAATTCAGCTTTTAATGGGAGTTAATAAATCGCTGTTTATCTAGAGCCACGGGGCAGATTTCCCGCGGGCGAAAGACACGCGTGTGGATCTATCTATTTAATTTAACGTGGCCTTAAAAAAAAAAGGCACTTTAACACCGATATTCTATTAAGATAACGACATTTTACATACGTTTGTACAAGCGAGATACCGCGGTTTATCGTTGTAAAACGCGAAGTACATATATAATTGACAAGAGGTTTATTACAGTAAAACCACGTGATAAACGACTCGGGAGGGAGGGGGGGGGGGAGACAGGCGAAAACGTATATTTCGTTTGCCTCTAGTCTCGCCGCGAAGGTGAAATATTACGCGCACGTTTTCTTCATTCCCAGACACAATATCTCGTTTCGTTTTCGGCCCCCGCTGAGGAACATATCTTGAGAATTCGGCCCGGGATTATCGTGGCGGCGGGGCACAAAAGTAATCCTCCCGTTTTCCCGCGTGTTTTCGACGCGTGGCACTGATCGACTAATGGAGCAGAAATGATCGAGCATCCGATCTATATTCCGTCGCGCTCGAAACTTCGCTTTCGAAACAGACGATCTCCCTTAACACGCGAGTCACGCGTTGCGAAATCTCTCCAAGTCTCGCCGATTTATTTTGCCAAGGGTAATTCGTATTCTTCGCAACGTCCCTCTTTACTCCCGTGAAATCGAAATAGTGATGCTGCTCGCTGCACGACGCAAATCGATCTTTAACCCTCTCTCTACGGTCAACCCCCGTATATAACTCTCCTGTCACTTCGTATAAACTTTCACTATATCGTTAGACGAAACTGGTGCAAGGGAAAGCCGGGGCAACAGTATCTCTTCCTCATTTGCTCTGTTTTATTTTTAATAAAATATCCTATTTGAGAAAAAGAAGAAAGAAGAGAGAGAAAGAGACAGAAACTGCATTCTCCATTTCCAGTATGTAAAAAAACTTTTCACATATCCGGACTTGGGACTACAAATTATTTCTATCCTACATCAAAACTGCGATGTTAAATATTGAATCGAGCTATATAAAAAAAATCAGAATACAAAATAAAAGAAAGATAAAATTTCTCCTTTTTTAAAATAAAAAGAATCCCCCTTATCATGAGTGAAAGATTTTAGAAATTCAATTAATAAAAAAAAAAAAAATTTAATGTTAATTATCGTATCTCTGTAACGTCTTCTTCTCTTATCTACGTCGATAAGAGCCAGCCTGATATTTCCAGACATTTCCAGAATTAATAAGCGTAATAAGCGGACACGGATTCCGCGGTGGATATTCATTCGCATCCGTACAAAGGACTCGACGGACTCGAATACGGACACGACTATCGATTTGCGCCGGACGTACCGTATCTGTATTGGCACGGAATCCTGCTGAAGGAGACGCGTGCAAGGGGGCGACGTAATGAGCAAAACCGGTTTTTCGATTTTACAGGTGGGCGAACCGATACGTCGCGCTACGAGCGCACGACGAAAATCTAAAACACTTCTCCGCCAGGCATTCCTTCGCCTTCGTAAAGTAGGCCGTACCGGAAGAAACGAAAGTACGAAAGCGATTTCCGCATTAGTCGCCGGCTGATTATCGTTGCGTGAAATCTCCGATGGCATTAGTGCGCGGAGCTTTCGCGGAACAATTTGATCTAAATAATCCGGAGCGATGAGTGCCGAGTGCAAAAGTAGCGTGCTAATATAAAACACGTCATCAACGCACACCGTATCGCGTATCGTTCGTTTGTTTAGTAAATGGAGATAAAAGAACTATTATTTAATAAAACAGTCATCCTTTGACCTAATTTCGAATGCAAGTCTTCTCTCTATATACGCGCATGGAAATAACAATCCAACTGAAAATCAATAGTCAGCTGCGGATAAACTCAATTACAGCGTCGCCTGATGATTTAACGATTGCCAGACAGACGCTTTTTGAGCTCTGACACAGCTACAAATTATCATACGTGAGAAAGATGTTAAGCGTGTAAAGCGAAAAAGAGAGGAGTTGTTATTAGCTCTTTCGGCTCTCATCAATAGCTCTTAAAATCGTCGACCACACCTCCGTTAGATTCTTCAACCCGATCGCTGCACTTTCTTCGGTCATTTATTTTCCGAAAACGTACGTCGTCGACATACTTTCAACGACTCTGCCGATTCTGCAACAATAGAATCGAAAAGTAACGTGTGTATTGCGAAATGCCAGCGAAATTCGTCGTTCGTCGACGAGAACAATTATTTATTCGCATATAATTTTTGCCATTATCAGAAATACTCATTTCTAAAGCTATCAAATTTGTTAAAATTTGCATAATTATTCAGAACATTACTGATATATTTACAACGTTTTTTAATTAATTTGAAATTAGTATTACGTAATGAAAATTTAATTGGATATTATATTTCTATAATTCTCTCGTTTTTAGCATCTTTCATTCAATATTTAGTCTATTTATTTAAGTAAAAGCTTTTTATAATTTTAATTTTTATCACAAGAAAAATTATTCATTAAATGTAAAATAAGAATTTCATCATTTTTAGCACGAAATTCGCGAAAAGAGGAGTTTCTATTTTCAATTATAGGAATTATCGATGTTCAGATTTTTTTTTTCAGATAAAATAGACTCAAACGTTAAAAAAACAGCCTGCAGAATTTAAATAATGGTCGGAATGTTTATTCAATCATTTATACCGCAAGTTATATATGACAGGTATATATCGCTGACAATTCTGCACAATGTAGACAAAACGGGGGCGCTCCGTAAGATAATCGATTAGTCAATTCCCGCAGCTCCATTTAGGTTAATTAATTCCGCTCGTCGTTTGAATACACCACCTATCACTTATAAATAGTCCCGCTTCATGATCAGTCTTCTCGTCAAGTTCCGTACGAATGTAATTTCGTAATCAGCAAATAAGATTGGTGGATAACGGTTAATTGAGGATCAGCTAATTTACCGATCTCGATCTACGCGTGAACGTTAGACGTAACAAACACAGCCGAGCGCGATCCAGTATATCGGACCAGGTCGTGAAATGGTGTATTAATTCGTTAGCTTTTCGCCGATCGATCGACAGACTCGAGAGACTCCGAGAAAATACATACCGGAGACGAGCGAGATGTTGCTATAGAAAGCGCGCACGATAAATCTGACGTAAAGCCGCGCGAAACGTGCTTTATTGCGGTACTAAAAACCCTGACGAGACTACCTCTCTCCTGATGTGCACCCTTTATGTTTAATGAAACCACGAATTGCACGTAGGAAACGTCTGTACTTAGTTTAAATCGCGGAAATTCACGACTCGTTTTCGCGGATCTATTAGAGACGCTATTACCGCTGAAACTCCAATCTCTTTAATCCGCGTTTCCTTTTGCAGCGACACGTGACTTCGCGTGAAATGAAAATTAATCGCGTTTGATAAATTATTTCAAGCAATGGAAAGCGACACGACGCGTCGCTGATGGATTATACAAGGTGTTTCAAGAAACGCAGGTCAATCGCTCGGGAGGTGATTGGGGATTCGAATACAAGAAAAAAAGTTAATGTGAATATAGAGATCCGGAAATGCGCTGTTTTCGAATTATCGCCATTTTTGCCACATTGAAATTGGACATTGCTTTGCTTTCGAATTTTTTTTGTCAAAATTGAAAAAAGAGATAGGTTTTTCTTTCGAATAGCGATAATTCGAAAACAACGCATTTTAGACTCATGTTCATATCAATATTTTCTTGTCTTTGAGTCCTCATTTACCCTCTTTAGTGATTGACCTCGACTTATGGAACACCATATATATCAAGTATACAATTTCAGAGCGATATAAAAATAGAAATGCACGCCAACGCATATACATATGGCGAATACATCTATGCCTGTAATATAATTTGCTGTGCCTGAAACATATGCAAACAAAAGACCATCAATTGTATACACTGGCCAAGGAAACTTTATTAACGTCAGACTACGTGATATGGTATTGTTCGCGGGTTATATAAGGACGCTGCACTCAATTACGAGAGTACATCGTTAGGTCGACGTACTTCGCAGGAAATGTCTGAAGCGATCGGTTCACTTCGGACATTTTGTAATTGCGTGAAACGAAACGTCGGCAACTTTTGCGTAGGACATTTATTGAAATCCACGTCTCACAATTAGATTTCCCTTCAGAGGCGACTGTCGCATACATATCTTCGAAAATAAATATTATATTCGTAAACGATATCGCGAAAAATACGTATAATTATATCTATTTCTCTTCATTTAAGACTTAAATGCAGTCTCGAGGAGTAGAGATTCCTGAGTATATGTACAATCTAGAGGAAATATTAAAAGAGATTTCTCGCAATAATTAAAGATTGCCACTATCTTTGACACACACATACATATATACATATATAACATGATCAATAAAATATAAATAGTTGCGTCTCTTTTTTATAATTCTTGCACATCATCAAATTATTTAAATGCATTGTACAAGCTACTTTTCAAATCCTGAGCACCTTAATAAAATGATTAATAAAATAAAGTAATATGTATATATAGCATATATTGTATGTTGTTTCCGTTTTAATTGTCTTTTCAAATATTTATAATCGGTAAATATTAACCGAAACACTAGACCTAAACTTAATGTTAACTTTTTATATCACATCTGCATGGCGCTTTAGTATATATATATATATATATATGCCAACTCTAATTGAATGAATATGATATTTGAAATTAACTTATGTAAATTTAACTATTTTCACAAGGGATATTTTAGTGTATGCCGCAATAATTGAGACAAAAAGCTAATTTACAATGATCAATTTAGACTTGCTTTTGTCATCGAAAATTATTCGTATTGCGTACATATAGTCGAGCGGCAATTTGTAGTAATGATCGTGTGTCATATTTATAAGAATTGACAAGAAGAGGTATTCCAACGTTATAAATTGATATCGAGTCCTTTAAGTATTCACATAAAATAAGTACAATGTACCTTGATATTCTCAGTATTCACAAAATTTATAATTATTTATTAAGAAAAAAATAAAATTAGAAGTTAATTTGTGCTAATCTGTGCGTATACTGAATAAATGATAATCATCTTTCTGAGATAAAATCCCTTCAAATTATTTTAAGATTCACTCAAGTAATTCTAAATTTAATATATAGAAAAAAATAGAAAAACAAATTAGTAAAAGCTGCGTTACAGAAATAATCGATGTATTAAAAAAAATACCAAAAATCTGCGTTAGGACGGTTTGGTCCCCAAATATGGACCCTATCTCACTGATGAATAGGATTCAAACACATTTAAATATACAATCTGCAGATACCTGTTTGAATTTTATCTAATGATAAAAGAAAATCGATCTATTTTTGTGCCAAGAACATTGCTGTATTATAAAGTAGATGCCTCCTGGTCCGGGATATTACTCAACTCTTGCTTCCAAGAATATAAAGGTGGTCCATAAGTAAAACAATATTTTTGTTCAAGGGGAGCATCATTTTCCACGTAGTACATGATATAAAAGTTACACATTTCGTCTTCATTTGTTCCACCTATATATGTCTTCCTATCGCGTGTACTTTTCATCGTACAACGGGCCGCCAATCTATCGCCATATGTAATTGTAACATTATGAGTAATGGGATAAAACATTTGAGGAGTCAATGGATCTCTCTTGCCGAGTTCGATCCATTCATTATTCGGCTTCACTACATAACCGGAGACAACTTTTCCGAGCGAGTGCGTATGTGTTCTATATGCGAACGGATAGATAATCTTATTCTCTTTTATGCGACAAGACGATTCCATATGTACTATTTTTCTAGGCGGTATGACACCACCCGTTCCTAATAGAATAACACCAGCCAATTTGTTCATCGGTCGTTTTGTAAAATGCAAAAATACACCTGAATCATCTGTACTGCCATCCTTGAAGCGATCAATGTGTGCATAATGTACTTGCAGCACAATATATTGTATGGGAGAATCACCGCCTACTTTAAAGCCTACTCCCTCTGGTAGATCTAACTCGGGAGCATCCCTTGCCCATGCATAGATGATCTACATAAATAAGATTTAAGTAACGTAAAGTACATAAGATTTTGTTTTCCAATTCAAAAGTATATTTAAAAAGTATTTTTTCATGATGTTAATGTCTATTACCTGAGTTCCTTCCTTGCAAGCAGGGAAAGTGTCTACTGTTCTTTCAGCAGTCGCCATTTCTCCACAGTTCCAGACTGGCTTCGAACTACCCGGCTCAGTGCAACCATAAATGAGCATATGATGGGCCGTTGCCATCGTTGCATTTGGCTCAAAACCAGTAATGTAATAATTCCTTGCAAAGTCTACTCTAACTGGGGTGCATAAATATAACTCGGGCTGTAAACAAAATTTTATTCTATAAAAATTGCATATAAATTTTTTGAGAAAATTAAGGAAATTATCATTACTCACATTCTCACTACTATATAATAATATAATAATAATTTAATAATATATTATAATATAATAATATATTAAGAATAATATATTAATTATGATCGAAATTGAATTATAAGCTACATTCGTGATTGCTTGATTTTTTACATCTTAGTTGTTCAAGTCGGAATAGCCATATGTTATGAAAACGCAACGCTCACGCCTTTGTGCACATGTATACGTTTTGTATATTATGTATTGTTACATGTTGTATGCGTGTATTCGCGCACGTCGTATAGAAAACAAGCTAAAAAAATTATGCTTACCGTGTTCGGCCTCACATTTGGCATAAGCAGCGAATACTTTTCGACGTCGTAACAACACGTGAACTTGAGAAAAATCGCGAAGACGAAGTAACGCATAAACGCACGTTTTTCCCACATTTTCGAGCCACAGTATTTTTCACACGTCGGCTCTTATCAACTCTATGATAAGGTGTCCACCTGTCAAACGCTACAGGTCGGTCGATACGACACCTAACTCGACCTAAGCGATACCGTATGACGTAAATAGGGAATGGTATTTTTGGAATCGTGACCTTTTATGGTGGTAATGACATCTCGCGGGAGCGCGTACACATTTCTTGATGCTGGTAATTCTTATGCATCGGTAATTCTTATTATTATAATTAACAAGCGATCACGCTTGCGATCGACAATTGACTTTTCTTTCTCTCTCAAAGAAATGTCAACATTTTTAAATTTATTATTTCTAGTAATAATTTTCTCCGTTAAATCGAAGATTTAATAGTTCGAGGCAAAAACTGTTCTTTTATATACAAAAGTAAAATGAAATTATAAGCAAAAAATCATAAATAATTACATCCTGCACGATTAATAATATGCTATATTAGCACAATAATTATGTACTAAAGAAAACAGAAAAATCGATATTAAACTATGGAATTCTTTAACCAGTATTTATTTTAAGTATTATAGTAAAGTAATAAGTCTATTCAAAGCGCACTAATTATTAAACTAATACACATTTCGAAAATTATTAGTAATCACATCTTAATTACGTTGATCAGCCATCTCTTACGAATATATTTTATATTACATACACATTTCAACATCTCTACGCATTTCTTCTGGACGGAATTGCATTGAGCAGCGACGTTTCTCAATAAAATCTGGCCACGAGATTCTTGCAATTTCATTAAATTTCATAAAAATTGCAAAATTCTCGACTGCACGCTCTTCTGCGCTAATTACATGGAATTAAACATCTCTCAGTGTAAAACGATTCTTGCAATGATGATAATTTTACTTTGGATCTTTACTTTCGCGATGCAGAATCGCATCTCGGAAGAATATCACCAGTGGTGAGAAACACCAATGTAATTGACATACAAATAACAGCATAAATCATTGCGCATCGATTAGCTCCATTCCATGCGTAACATAATAGACTTCGTCGAGCCAGTCGTATCTCATTGCAATGTACAACGCGCATTTTATCTCTTGTTGATGAATATATCGCGAATTTGATCCGTTAGCCATTCAATCGCCGGTTGCAGGCCTTCGCCTGTTAACGCGTTCGTCGCTCGTATGTGCCAGGGTTTATTTTGTATCCGTTCAAGTCCTAATCCGGCAACTAATTTTACGGTAGTCAGAGAATCGGGCAGGTCCATTTTGTTCGCCAAAAAAAGAATGGGTATTTTGCGACCTGAAATGTTTTCAATCGCACTCTGAGCATCTTATAATCTAGTCTAGAGCTTAGGAAATAACAAACTTTGAAGATTTGAAGATTCTTAAATTCTGTAAAAATATCTTTAATCTTGATTTAATCTTTATCTTTTATCTTTTTCTAATTTTAAAAATCAAAAGGAGATAAAAAGATAAGTTTAAAATTAGTAAGAGATTAAAATTAATTTACATTAGTAGAAATAAATAAGTAAGTAAATTAAGACTCTCAATTCCGTTCTTTAATTTGGAATTAGGCTCTTCTTATGTTACTTAGAATTTTGTTAATCATTGTGTACCTGCCACGTCGGGATGCTGCAGTAGCATATCGAGTTCTTCTTTGACGACAACCAGTCGCAGTTTATCACTGCTGTCAATTATAAAGATGATCCCATGGCAATCTTTGTAATAATGCTCCCATAACGATCTATGACGATCGTGACCCGACATATCGAATGCGGTGAAATTGACATTCTTAACTGAAACAATAATTTTGACGCAATTATATCAAAATCAAACTAAAAGCAAAATTCTAATGCTTTATATTATTATTTATATCACTTTGTGAATAGTATTCAATTTTTTTCTTTTCATTGTATCTTTCTTTTTTACAGAATAGCTTCAGTTAAACACTTGTTTATTTATCGAATCTCTCGAAAACTAAATCGATCAATGCAATTCTTTAAAAGTGTTTTTAATTTTAATATCAGAACATCATGTAATTTTATAAATTTCGTATATTTTTTATTTTATAGAGTTATATTTTAAAGTATCTATTTTATAGAGGTCAACTTGATTTTTGAGAGGCTCAATTATGACTCGTGAATAAATAGAAAAATAATTAAACATAAATAATTCATGTAAACAAGTTAGTTTCCGTTGTTTCCGTTGTTTTTCGGTATATCTAAAAAATTATTCTAGCCATATTTATTAATTTTAATTACGACTTAATTTACTCTTTACCTTTTTCTAATTCTTAGAACTAAAAATAGATAAAAAGCAAGTTGAATCGGGATTAAAATTAATCTACATCGATAGGAACAAACATAAATTAATTGGGATTTGACGGAAACTATTCAAATAGCAGGAATCCGCCAACGCGCCATCTGACCGGAGTAATTTCAATACAAAAACAATTGATAGCTACTACGAGCGATCTTTACGCGTAAATTGCGTAAAGTCGGCTTTGTCATTGTTGCAAACGAATACACTTGACATAACAATCTTTTATCTTCAACGAAAATGAAAAAGCGTAGATCTAAGAACGACGCGAATGACGAGCCGACAAAGGAAAGTGCGTGAATCTATTGAGGAGAAATCCTAACCTCGCTAAAACGACGGGAAAATTAACCGATTCGTTTTGGTTTCTAGACACGACAGCCGAGGAAAAGAAGAAGCTGCTACAAGAGATAAAAGAGTTGGAGTCTATTGTCAAGCAGTGCGAGTGGAATCTGCGGACATTGCGCTTTAAGGATGTGGAGGAACGTGCGAAAGAGATACTCCCGCCAAGTCCAGGAGTTTCCTCACAGAGCAGAATGCCGCCGAGTGTCGACGTCGATCTGCAGAACGATATGTACGCATTTGCCGGTTTTCGTTGCGTTAAATTTCAAAAGGACGAAATTGTATTTAATTTCACGTCGACGAATGGAGATCAGAGGAACAACACCTATGCCGTACAAATTTTTATCGAAAATGGAAAGGGCAAATTGGGAAAATGGGTGATGCCGATGTCAGTCGATATGAATGAGTTATTATCCAAAAGACCTATTGGCGAGTTGAGAAATATAAGTCCTTTTTTAAAGAGCTGCAAGCATCATATTGACTGCTATACTGCACGAAAGGAGCAATTCTTATCATTGGAGGTACAGTTTTATAGGAATAACGATATAGTATAAAATTACTTTCAAACTGTGATATTGACAAATAAATAATGTTTATTTCTTTAGAAACATATTTCGAACACAAAACATTATAATTTGCAATCTGACATGGGATTTAAGCAAATCAGTATGGAAATGTATGGTGTATACGACAATGAAAATGACAATTACATAAACTTGGCAATATATTTGCTGTATTATTCTGACAGAGCAAGACCGCATAAAATTAATATTAATATAACAAACAAAGGCAAGTTAAGCGATGATGTAAAACAAAGATTGAAGGTATTTCTGAAGGAGTTTAAGATATCAGATTTAAAAACTGCATTAGAGAAGATTCTAGCACAGGACAATTCCACATTTACATGGAAACAGATCAATAATGAGTCATTGGATGAAAGTCCATTGGAACTAAATGTATGATATTTAAATATATAAAATATATAAATAATTTTCTATTTATAATTCAAAGGTGTTTAAACTATATAATTTTATTTTTAGAATACTAGCAGTTCTGATGAAGGAAACCTCTTGACACAAGTAAAATCAGATCTGAAGGCATCACTAAGAAAACATAAGAAAAAACGTGAATTACAAAAGAAATGGAATAAGAGGAAAAGGCAGAAAAAGATCTCAAAAGATATTGAATCATCAGAAGATGATATAGAAAACGATCATTTGAAAACAAAAGTATCAAATACTGAAAATGCACAGCAAATTCCAGTAAAGGAAACAAAGAACCGTGCATCTATTTTAAAACAAAAGAGAATTAATGAAGATGAAAGTTTGATGGATGAAACGCCATTGCAGAAACGTAAAACTAAACTAAAGCAGACAAAATTAAATTTTCAAATTCATGAGACCACAAATTCTAATATGGATGAAGTATCGTCTGAATCAAAATTGCGCAATATACCTGAAGGAAAGCAACTGAAAAGCAAACCAATTACGAGTACTCCATGTTGCAGTGTCGATATTGAAAAATTACACTTGCCTACTTTGGAGCTTAGTAATATCACATCTACTGATACGTCCCAGAAGATAGAAAAATTAAATAACTCAAAGGACAATAATCAGTTAGAAAAAAATAAGGGGAAAAATTCCGAAAAGAAAAGTGTAAAAACAAAAAATAAAATATTACGAACTAGGAAAACTGTTAAATCATTAAGTTTACGGATGTCAAAGAGAGGAAAACGCCTTACAAGAAGCATAACAAGTTAAAATAATGATGTAAAATGTACAAATATGTATAGAGAAATAACAAAACATATCTTTTAGAAATAAAGTGTATATTTTTTCTGTGCATTTCAATATATACGTACATCACTTTTGAATTTTTTTCCTTTTGTATCTTATAAAATGAAACAGTGCTATGTGATCTTGAGATTATGTAGGTGCAATAGTAGAGTACGTGAAGGTAGCACTGGAAGCAACGGAATCTCACATTTTTTTCGCTTCTCGTTATTTAACTTACATGTGAATTTTTCGACATTAAACCCGACAGTGGGCACTATGTCTATGCAACGGTCATCCTCGCGTTTGAAATCATTTATGACCGTCGACTTACCACTGTTATTAAGGCCCACTACTAAAACGTTTACTTCTTTTTTCCTAAGACCTAAGAGATTCGCTAAACGATCGAATAACCCCATTTTCTCTTGACGCCGTAAGTTCCCTCTCACATTTATCGGATATCAATAGTCGTTTCCCTTTCACCCTTATGTGACATCACCAGCAAATTGGAGTAGGAACGAAAGAAACACTCCCTTCCAACTTTTCATTTGCACCAATTGGAAGTTCATGTTAAAATTGCTACAACCGAAGAGAACTAGATTTTGATGGGGATTTTTTTTTTTTTGAGAGCACTGTTGCCAATCTGGGCATCTATCATGTCTGAAGCCACATGTTTTACGTTCTGTATATTTAAAGAAATGGACGCATAAAGTTAAACATACAAATATATTAATTTGTGACGTTTTATTGTATATATTGTTGACTGTTGTACGTACGATTAGTTTGAGTATAACAAATCAAGATGGTAAGTCTTAACGCACATTTATACTTGTTTTTACAGAACATTAATCTAGGTTAAATTGCTTCATAGAATAACATTATAATTGCAGCCAAAGGGAAAAACGAAAAGATTTATTGACAAGAAGAATTCTGTCACGTTCCATCTGGTTCATCGCTCGCAGAAAGATCCGTTGGTAGCAGATGAAACAGCACCACAAAGAGTTCTGGTGCCAGCAGCGGATACGCAAGCAGCGAAAGTAGATAAGAAGATCCTTAGTTGCGAAGACAAGGAAAAACGTAAAGCGGAACAGCAAAAATATGGAATTTACTACGATGACGACTACAATTATTTACAGCATCTCAGAGACGTCAAAACATTGTCAGTGGAATGGGAACGTATCGAGAATACAAATAATTCCAAATGCGACAAGGATACTCCAAAGATTAATCTGCCATCCTCTGTGTTTGCGTCGAACGTTGAGGAGAAAGTTGGTATGCTCAATAAAGCTGCGCCAGTTTCTGGACCGCGATTAGATCTTGACCCAGATGTAGTTGCTGCAATGGATGATGATTTTGATTACGATGATCCTGAAAATCAACTGGAGGACAATTTCATAGAATTGGCTAATGCTGGAAGTAGCGACAATGAGGACAATAAGGATTCTGACAGAGAATATGGTAAATTTGCTGAGCATAAGCAGTAATATTTCCTTGAACTTTACATTTTTCATAATTTTTTATAATTTTAGAATATGAATTAAATGAATCAGGAAATGAATCCGATAGTGAATCCGATGAATCCGATGTATCATATAATGGTCACATGGATTTATCCGATGAGGATGCAGATGAAGTACACAGTTTAAATGGACCCCAATATACCTTCAAAGATGAGGAAACAAAATCGAGGTTTACAGAGTATTCTATGAGTAGTAGTGTGATGAGAAGGAATGAACAACTTACATTGTTAGATAACAAATTCGAGAAGGTTAATACTTTTATTTTTTAAAGTATTACGACATTATTTACATATGTTTTAATTTATATAGATGTATGCTGCATACGATGAAAATGAAATTGGTGCTTTAGATTGCGATGAAATAGAAGGATATGTCGCACATGATTCGGATCTTATTATGCAATATGCCGCAGAATTTGAAAAGAAGCAAAAGGAAGACGTAAGTATAGAATATTAAAAAAATATGGTGAAAAATGTACCATTTTTTTTTCTGTTTGTAGACGGAAAATATCGCAGAGCTTATGAAAGACAGGATGAAGATTATAGAAAAAGAATGCTCGAGTTCAGAAGACGAAGATTTAGAAAAACTTTTTGTTGATCCTCGAGGAAAGGATAGATGGGACTGCGAAAGTATTCTTAGCACATACAGCAACATTTACAATCATCCTAAATTAATTTCTGAACCTCCTAAGGTAACTTATTTATCAATAGATATTAAAAAATTATTACAGAAATATATAAATATAAATGTATTCTACTAATACTAGTTAATTTATCTTTTTACTTTTTTTTTTGTTTTAATAGCGGTCGAAGAAGATTGAAATTGATAAAAAATCTGGTATTCCAAAAAATGTATTAGGCACTACTGGAAAATTAACAGCTGAAACGTTGGCTCAATTTGATTTTGAAAATAACGCACCAAAGGGTCCACAATCCATAGCAGAAAGTAGAAAATCTACTTTAAGTATTCTAAGTATAAGACCTAAAGGGGAAACTACTGACGAGAAAAGAGAAAGGAAAAAACTACTCAAAGAATATAGAAAAGTAATTTTATTAAACATTCAGATTAGATTAATAAAATTTTATATATTACGCGTCCGTAATTTGTGACATAAACTTTCATAATTTTTTTTTTTACATCTTATATAATTTTTAGGAAAGAAGGATAGAGCGGAAGGCTAATACCGAAGCGTTTAAGGAGGAAAAAAAACGACAAGAGAAGATTCGGTTGAACAACAGGCAAAACATTCAAGGAACTCATATAGTATAAAATTTTCAGTCAAAATAATATACAACTATGACCGTGTCCTTGCAAGAAGATTTAACAATTTCCATTTTAAATATAAAAAGTATGCATCGTTGTACATTAAAGATCAAGTTAAATGTATCTATAAATATTTTAATTAAGGAATCCTAATTTTCTGTACGTTAGAAATATATACATATGATGTGTAAAACATCTCATATATTTATCTTATATTTATCGTATCTAAATCTTCATTCGATCCATCGAATTATCGATATTGGCCGACATGTCACTGTCGACTCGTCAATTGCAGCGCAATTTTTCAAAAAAATGACCAAGAAACGCGAGGCTTTCGTTGTCGCGCGATATTTTGAATTCATGGAAACTTTTGAAGGGAAAATGTCAAAATGTGCTTGCGCGTAATTCTGAAAACTGTTCCTTTCGGTTTTTCGATGAAAAAAAAAGAACCGGACGTATTTTTTTCGCGATGCGGCAGGCGGTGAGCAGAGCCACGTGAGCGAGCACGAGACACCAAGCGCCGTCGTTTAAGGCGGGGCAGAGGACGGAAGCTCCAAAGTCATATGATCGATTCGTGACAGAGCTCGTCGTTCTCCACTCGCAAAGATGGCCAGCCAGACGCAGGGTATCCAGCAGCTTCTGGCTGCCGAGAAACGCGCCGCGGAGAAGGTCTCGGACGCTAGGAAACGTGAGTGTGCTTTCCGGTGCGAATTGCGCCGCGATATTTCCGCCCAGGCGGAAAAAAAAAAAAATTACATGTCCGCGACACGGACGCGCGGCGCTCGATCGCGATCGCGATCTGCAACCTTTCGAGTGTGACGTTGATTCTTTTTCCGACACCGCGCTTTATCACGGATGTCTGACAATTTTCTCGAGGCTGCAGAACGTGTAAAGAACAAGTTTCAATTAGGATATTCCATGACTCTTAAACTTACGACGCTTCACAGTAGGAAAGTCTTAGCTAACCTGCGCGCGACCTGTTTGTGTTTCTACTAATTTTGTATTCGCTAATAATTTTACATAATTTTACACGTAATTTTACACGAAGTCAGTTGAATACTTACAGCTTTATTTAGCTTTGTTTAGCAAAATTTTGATTTCTCTTTAAGCATTTGTTATGTGCAGATGTCCTATCTTAACTATAATAGTATTTAAGTATTAATTTGTACTAATATTGGAATAATATTCGGATGGAATTGAATTCAGAATGTACTTTTTTGTGTACATTTGGATTATTGTATTATAATTTTTTTTTATACTTTTCATAGGCAAGGCACGTCGTCTGAAACAGGCTAAGGAGGAGGCTCAGGATGAGATTGAAAAATATCGACAAGAACGAGAAAAACAGTTCCGTGACTTTGAAGCCAAGGTATCATTTCTCTTTACTTTACATTGAGAATTTCATTATATTTATATCTCTATAGTTAAATTAATTGATGACGTGATGATAATATTACTTGTAGCATATGGGTTCAAAAGAGGATGTAGCTGCACGTATCGAGGCAGATACACGAATCAAGATAGAAGAAATGAATCAGACGGTTGCTGTGCACAAAAACACAGTAAGTTCATTATATAAATTCAATAAATTTGATTAACAATGATTATTTCTGAGAAACTACTTTTTATTCTTTGTAACTTAGGTCATGCTTAAAATCTTGGACTTGGTATATGACATTAAGCCTGAACTGCATAGCAATTATCGCATTGAGGTTTAAGCCACAAGGATTGCATCCAAATAGCTATAAATATACATCTTACGCTATAAATGTACATTAAATATTATTGTTCATCATATCTTAATATGTATTTATCGCTGTTATATCGACATGTTATATTTTATCGGAAAAAACTATATACAATGTAGCTGTAGACACAGTGATACTCAAACTATAATTAGACTCTTCTTCTTTTTCTGCAGTTGCTACACGACAATAAATGTAATCGTATTGTTATTATCGCTGAGCTTTTCACCGGCACGTATGCACACAGTTTGAGAATTACTGTAATGTAGTTGCATCGTAACAAAAAGAAAAGACCAAAAAAAATGAGTAATCCACGAGCGTATTCAACAGAGAGTACGATTGACCCGATGTGTCAAGGCCTAGACATGTCGGGACGATGTACAACTGTTACATACGATTAAAACGATTTAAGGTGGTGGTAATGAATTGTATATCGTTCAGTGTATGCCATTAGATGTCATTCCATAATTCTGTCGCATCGAGGACGCACGATGAGATTTTCTCTACAGCCTCTCGCGGTTCACGGACACGCTCCCAGTCGACGGTGGACCACGCGACGATGTAGCAACGTTCAAACTTCTCTTAATTTTTTAATGGGAACATTTAAAGTCTCTATTGACCCTGCAAAACGGACATCTTTGCCTCATATGTATATCCTCGTCTTTGTAAGCTGGTTGGTTGTCTGTACAGTATTAGTGTCCAAAATACAAAAAAAAAAAAAAAGAGGAAAACCTATAAAGTGCTGTATAATTTTTTCTTTCTGTTATTATTAATTTCAGATAGAATTGTATACGTCATACGCTCGAAAAAGCGTTGATTTCGAAAAGGGAAACGCATGAATAAGTGGAGAACTCTTTCAAGGACACGTACTAAATTTACAATGCGTATTGTAGTGACGATTCTGCTGATATACTTTACTCGATTACATAAGCATTTCGTTTTTCGCGCGATTATTGTTTCCATTAATTTCTCTGAATTTGCAGATTTTAATTGATGGAATATCTGAAGGATTATCGTGTAAAATATTAATAAACTATCGCGTGAAATATTAATAAACTAATTAAATTTCGATCAATAATTACATCATAACTTTCGTCGATTATTGACGATCCGCGTAAAAGCCCGACGACGCGGCGACATTCCGTTACGATATTCGAGTATTTATGCATATTGTTGCTTTATAATTTATAGTTCAATTCAAGCTAATTTAAGCTCCCTTTCTGCTACGATATTTCACACGATTGTTACAGATTATCGAATTAATTTTAACATGTTGAAATCACATACGATAAAATCTATTATATGTAATTTTCTTACTATTTTATGATCAAAATCAGTTTAATATAATTTTCTCTCTATCAATCTTACATAATATTATGTTCAATCTTCAATATTATGTATCAATTTTGAAGACAGATATATTGATATAGTTATATGTTTAATTCTTATTTTTATCATAATTTAGCGTAGCATTTTATTATTATATCATTCTTTGATAATCAAGCAGTTTCATTTTAGCATTTTATAACGAGTCAGAAATCAATCTTATGCATTAGAAATTTGATGTTTGTAACAAAATATTTAAAAATTGAAAATCAATTATCAACTTGCCAAATATTTGCTAACGTTATATAATTATTTTTCAAGCACATAAAAACAGTTGAGTTTTAGAGGATTAAATTAATACAAGTTACAGATTATCATCAAGTACTACAGATCTCATCGAATTAAAAGTCCAAGTTTTAGATGATTCGTAATTCGTGTTAGATAGAGAGAGAAAGAGGGGAATTGAATTCTATTTATAATTTTATGCCATGTAATGCCGGTAATTCGAGAAGCATTGTGAAGAAAATCATCGTATATATATAAATCCAAAGTTCGCAAAATTACAAATAGAATTCAATGTTGAAATATAGATCGCCGGAAACCGGGCCTCGAATGCAAAACGACGATTCCAAAGTTCGCCGTGCACTCGCCACATATTGTTTACGCGTCACGTTATCAACGCTATGTACGCCATTGGTGGGGCGTTCATGCGCACTGCGCGCGGCGGCTGCGGTAGTGGGGATGATCAGCTGTACTTAACCTCCCCCCTCCCAAGTTGGCGCGACGCGCACTCGAGCGGCGATACGCGATGGCGTCGGTGTGTGCGCGCGTCCGTATACGCAACTCTGACGTAGTGTCGGCCGCGGCGCTAGCGCCACTCGATCAAGCGGCCGGAAGGCGATTCGATTTCGCGAACTGACCCGCGGCGGCGGCGACGAGCGGTTAGTACGTGTGCCATTCCGCGCCGAGAAATGGAAGTCGACGAGACGCGTTCGGCCTCCGATACGAGAGCGAGCACGTTGTCGACGTCGTCGCACGTAGTCATAGCGCGCGAGCCCGTCGCAGTGACAGCTGTGCACGTACGTAGCTTTTGAAGTTTTGTTATGACAAAGAGCGTACTGCCGGGCACGACCGGTCGCCGACCAGCCGCGTATCCGGAGGGAAAGAGATCGTCGTCGTTGTTATCGTCATTGTCGTCGTTATCGCCGTCGTCGAGATCGTTGTCGTTGTCATCGTCAGCTTCACCCGCGTCGTTTTCATTGTAAACGTCGGGCGCGATAAAAGTGCATATTGGTTCTTGTGAGAAGAGGAAGAGTCGCCGGGGGCGACGACGAGGGATTCGTTCGAGGATTCGAAGGTCGTCGAGGAAGGAGCGACCCGCGAAGATGTGGTGCCTCGTCAGCCAAGCCAACTCCGTTATCCTTGAGGTGCAGGTCGACCCGAAGGCCATCGGCCAGGAGTGCCTCGAAAAGGTAAGGTATTGCGTTCTTGTTCTCGTTGACAACAGACGAATTGCTACCGCCGACGTAATGCAAATATGTGCGTAGCGCCGAACACAGCATTCGCAATTTTTTTCACATCTTCCCCTTCGTTTCTTTAAAATCGATTTATCGAATTTAACGATAAACGCGAAATAATCGTTTTTCTATTCTTGTGCATGCCGCACATGGTTCCCATGTTTACGATGTACAATATTCGCATTAGGTAAATCAAATTCGCCGCAGAACGCAAATAGAAAATGCTTATCTTACCATGCAAGTTACATATCAACAACAGTTACATATCTCAACTGAGATATGTTTCGCATTAGCAGGCTCCAAATTCGCTCCGAGTTTGCCCCGAAATTATTCACGAGAAAATATTTGAGTTCGCACATTCGCTACTTCAATTGAAACCAATCATCCTATATTTGAGCGTTGATAAATTATATGATAATAACGTATCTTAATAAAAAATAAATTTTTAAAGTGTAATAAATAATGTAACGAATGATTCGTTTTAATATTTAACTATAGATCTAGATAAAAAAATCTAGATAAAAAGATCTAGATAAAAAGATCTAGATAAAAAGTGTTATTATATATAACTTTTATTTAATACAACTCGTTTTTTTTTTCATCTAAGAAATAATTCTTATGTAATATATTTCGGGAGAGATAAAAATTTGAGAATGTAACGGGACGTTACATTAGTAATTCAGCGAGTTTGACCTTGTTTTCTTTTTCGGAAAGAGGGAGAGTTGTATTGCTTCCTTTAACACCAAATTACGATTGATCAAAATCCGTTGGTGAGAGCAGTGTATGAAGTTGAACTTGTTCCCCGTTCTTGTCGACTGAATGATTCATCGTGCAAGCTCTTCGGAGTACTTCCAGGCGTGATTCGGATCGGGACAATTGCAATTTTGTAGCTCAAGGATAATGCGTCTTTGTTTTGCGCAACAACCTTGAAGCGCGGCGAGAATCACGATTTCAGACGGAAACGTACGAATATACACGATACATAATGATAAAAATAACAATAATCTTTGTCTTTTGAAAGATCAAAACTGCTCGTCACAAATCGAGTTGAGAGTTGGAGATCGCAATTTTCGGTCTTCTATTTGTCGCCCTTAACAAGTGAAGCCCTTTCTGCGAATTCGCGCTCGAGTGAATCGACGCAGTTCGTTGCGCTGCGTTGCGTTATGTTGTGTTCTGTGTGTTGCGTTCTGTGATGTTGTGTTGATTAGCGATCACAGTCCTCGATCTACGAAGGAAAGTTTCGCGCACCGACAAAGTTTACCTTCAAACGCCGTGGGCGTTCTCGGTTTCGGTTCCAAGAAACTTCTCTCGCTCTCCTCTCGCGATTTGTTGCCTTTTTTTGTCTTCTAATATACGAACGCGATCTCCCGGTAACATCGTATATTCGACTGTTTTACATCAATTTGAAAAGCTTCACGTGCGATTGCGTTTTTTTTTTTTTTTAATATAGAATAGTTTTTTTTATTTATCGAGGATGTTGTTAGTTTTCAGTTTAGGATTTTGTTGTTAGTTTAGGATTTTTGTTTCAGACCGGATTTAAAATTTTCACGAAAAATTCAGCATAAGCCTGCGATTATTGTAATGATTTGGACATTGCCTTGTCACGTTCTTATCGGAAAAAATGCTCTCGTTCAAAGGTCGACTGCCGATATATCCATTCTTCTGTGTTTGTGAGATTCGCAACGATAAGCGATAAATTTGTTTAAAAGTCCTCCACTCTTGGTGATAGACGAGGAAAATAAACGTTACCTTATCTCGTGGAGCACGCTTTTAATTTGCGATATTGATTCGTACGAGTATAACATATGCCAGTATAATATATATATAATATTTTTCATATTCCAGAAATAAAAGCTTATCGATACGATTAAGCATTTATTTCTATTATTTCTATACGTATATTTAATGTCTATCTGTATTTATATATCTAGTTATATCTAACAAAGACTCATCGATATGTTATCGACATTCTAGCAAATGTTTGTTTTGTTATGAGAATATGAAAAATACAACCGTGAAACACGGTTCGCCAGGAGCGTCTCGTTTTTACATGTTCAGATCCTTTAATGGGATAATGTTGTGTGTTTTCGCATTACACGAGGATTACCAATGTAGGTTGACCTAGGTCCTGGCTCTCACGTGCGCAACAGATGCCGCACAGAACAGGACACACGGTCGGCATGAGCTGAAATCTCGATTTCACAGAGTCCTTAGGCAGAGGACCTTCGCGTTTCGAGAAAGAGCTCGACGAAAACTTCGTTTTTTTGTACTCCGAGAAAAATCCCTCACGTTTTTTGTACTCCGAGAAAAATCTACCGTTTTTTTTTTATCTTTCCACCACGAGATAAATCCGAGAAGCAGGCCATTGCCAAAGGACTTTACGTCTTTAAGTTTTCCCAACGCGAGAGTACGGGATATTAGGGAAGATGCAAATCTTCGTTAACATAACGTCGTGTTTCGCATTGGATTTGTGTATATAGAGAAGTTTCAGATTTTATCTCGTGAGCGGAATTAGATAGCGTCAGCGCGCCCTTCGCTCGGAAACGTCGTATTTCTTCTAATAGAACTCTCATGGAAACGTTCCTTTCCTTCGTGAAATGCGTCTCGCCTGGCGGAAGATGCTCCCTATGTAACTCGTTTCTATTACACATTCCTTATGCTCCCGGGGTCGACTCGTTCACATTATCATTCCTATAAGTTGCGGCCGAGATTATGGCAGCGGGAAGGGAGAGGGATGGTAACGGGAGGGTATCGGAACGATCGTATTCAATTTATCTTCGACCCGAAGTCACCTCGCGACCATCTCCAGGATCTTTCCATGAGAATCGATTCTCATTTCTTTCTCCTTAAATGTGGTTCTATTTAAAGATGAAATATGTACAAGGATTGAAATATATATTAAATATAAGTTGGTACCCCCCCCCCCCCCCTCCGAGATCTACGGTTGCTATCGGCAAAGAATTTGCATGATTCACTCACGGGAAAAGAAATAGAAAATCACACTTAGTTTTAATTATTTGTTATCTATAATTATTTAATGTCTGAAAAAATTATAACATATTTTTATTATAATATTCTCGTAGATATTACTTATAAGAAGAATAATCGTTTGCTATCAATATTCTTATTCGTGACATCTTGTTGACGCTTCGCGCTTAAGTAATCACGCTCGATGATAAAGTATCAATGCCATTTCGTATTGATACATTGTACAATTTATTTTCGCGATGATATCATTCTTCGGATTAGCTTGCTCTGGATTAACTACAAACACACCAGTCTCTTTTTCAATCGGCATAATCGTGACCTGACGGCCACATCACCACTCGCATATTTATCTCGTGTGTGTGTGTGTGTGTGTGTGTGTGTGTATGTGTATGTGTGTGGCGTCGCAAGCAGAGAAAAGGAACCGGTTATCACGCGCTTCGAAAATAACCTCGAAGGTCGGGATGAACCGAAAATAGCCTCCGGGCTTCTCCCGGTGTGCACGCGTTCATTGCGTGCTCTCTTTTCCGCGCCGGGAAAGGATACCCCGCAACCGCGGGTACGCGTCCGCGATTAATCGCGATGCGATTCGTCGCGATAACCGAAATGTTTACTCGGTAGAGCCGCTACACCGAACAACCTGAAACACTGCCCGAATTGTTGAACCGCGGTTTGCCGCGGATGATTTTAACAAACGCACGAAAGGAGCCGCCGGCTTATCCGACCGATGCGAATAATTACGCGCGTTACGCAAATGGCACGGAAACTTTATTAACTATGCGCGGCCCATCAAGCGGAATTGCGCGTTGCGTCCGACCAGCGTTGAGGACTTTCCTTTGTTGAGGGACTGCAAACCAACGTGGCTGGTGTATTCTCGACGACAAACAAGGGAGGCCGCAATGGGAGACTTCCGGTAGCGCGACGGCATGTTTACCTCTAATATCAATCCGCATCGTGCTTGGACGGCGATGCGCCCAAGTGGGTCACAGCCAAGCCCAACTGGGTTGCAATTTCACTGACCATCGCGTTATTAGATTCCCTCCCACCTGCGAGATTCTCATACGTACGCGTTTTTTTTTCCATGCGCGATCAGCAAATCACGAGCGCCCCCCGCGATAGTGGTCACCTTGTCCGCGAAATGAAATGCAAGAGTCTGTTTGCCTGTTGCGGCAAGCGTATTGTTTATTGCACAATTAAGAAGACGCATGCGTCAAAGTTATGCTCGTCCGAGGTAAAACTCGCACAACTCGCAAATAAGGAACGCGTCCTCTCATTATTGAAAGTTGATCGGGCGACTTATTCTTCTTCCCCACCGGACACCATTCGCCGCGGACGGAAAAATCTGTCTTCGGCCAATATTCGGTTCTTATCGTTTCCTATACGACACGTTCGTTCCATCTTATTCACGTAGTTTCCTAGATTACTATTATGCATATTCATACGTATGTTATATACCCGAAGGCTTTTATGTGAAGCTCGCTATTGTGGAGCTTCTCTCTATCGCGATATCGACCATTCCGACAATACTCCGCTTCCGGTCGTATCGCTTTGTTCGCAAATACCCGTGTCGCGGGGAGCATATAAGGCGTGTATCTATTCGGAAAGAAACCCGCGCGATCGCGAGACGACGCTTGAAATTTTTCCATCGGTTTATGGGCGGCGGCATGGCGCGGCGCGGCGTGGCGCGGCGTGGCGCGGCGCGGCGCGGCGCGGCGCTATGGAAATTAGGTCGAAATTGGCCGGAATTCAATCCGGGAATTCAATTTGCTGTCGTCTTTGTGCCCCGCGAAGTCAATCCGATCGACGCGTGCGCGTACGGCAGACGTTTTCGAGATCTAATTTGCGTTTACTAGGAGCCTATTTCCCGTTCTGTTCGCGTCATGCGAGATGAACGGTAAAAGGAGCGGGTGAACGTCTAAACTTTCTTGCCAATCCATCGACGCAAGATCGTCCCCCCCCTCTCTCTCTCTCTCTCTCTTTCTCTCTCTCTTTCTGTATGTGTATGTGACAACACATCTTTCCCGCATTCTTTGCCTTACGTTCGATCCCAAGATTTGTTACGATCCCAAGTGGCATCGGACGATTCTATTTTTATCATATCACATTTGATTGGCAGACGTCCTTTGATTAATTTGGCCTAATTCCCCCTTCGATCGTTCAAACTTCAATTATAGATAGAATATAATAAATATAACAATAACACTCCGGAAATTTATCAAAAATTTCGTCGGCGATTATATAGTTATATCGAATCGAGCGATCGATTCGATAATTTGATTATTGTCGCATCGGTAGTTCGAGCGCGTTGAACGAAAATTAATGCGTTTTGCAGTAACAATAAATCATACACATGTCTGATTTTGTGAAGAATTATTTTGTTATCGCGTGTAACATACGGATCTGTGTACATCTGTACGTGATGCGTGTGCGATACAGCACGTTTTAACGCGTCGATATCGTAAATTAACGGGATTACATATTAAATAAAAAATTATTGATATTAAAAATTAGATTAACGATAACTTTCGGAGTAAAAGTTAGTAGACACGCATAAATTATATGTATATTTATTGGCGCTCGTTTCTCTTTTATAACGCAAATAGAAAAGGAGAACGCATTAGTTTGTACAGGTTGATTTTATCTAGTTATAGTGCGCAAGTGTATCTCATCAAAGCAATAATAATAATATAATCTTCTGCCGAATCTGCATTCAATATCATGCGATTTGAATATCTGGCAGCGGAGATACACGTGCGCGCTTGCATACATTCATATTTGAAATCCAGCAAGCAAGCCCTAGCTAAGATATTAAAGGACGCTTTTGACCTTTATTTTCTTGTTCTTTATAAGAAAAGGGCGAGGATTTTACCTTATAACATTAGATTTGGAAATGTAAATCCTTTGAAATATTCTTGATTATTTGCATTCTTTGCCACTTTGTCACAAGCAACTGTTATTTGGAGTTAGTTTTATTTACGTATGCATATATTTCCTTTTTATCTAATAGAATTCTATGAATATTTTTATAAATTTTTCTATAAATTTATATTGAAATTATATTGATTATTTAAGATTGTATTGGTCATCGACTCGATTTCACAATTATACTTATCTTTTAACTATCGTATCAATATACACGTGTTGATTTAAAAAGGAAAATTTTTATTCTACGCATCATAATTCTTCTTATCTCATGTTCAGTTTTATTTGTTTTTTATCTATAATATTATGTAAAAGTTTACTGTCTCAGTGTAGTAAACTTATTACTAATTTTGTTTTACAAGCTTTATAATTTAAAGACACATTAGTATTCTCTTCAATAAATTTTTATTCAAGAATAAAAATAAAAATAAGTTTTTATATGGCTGTCTGCCATTTAATGAACATTTCAAATTGTAGATATCTTTACTTCTTCTTTTATCTGATCTTTATTTTTACAATCTTGGATAATAACCTCGGCAACCTCGGCACTGTTTATTATCAATGCTACTTCCCTATAAAACTCCTTAACTACAAGACTCTAGTGGTCTGGTAGATAACAGCTTGAGTAAATCGGATCCGAATTTCAGTCGCCCCTTATAGATCTTCTCCAGTGTCTTGTTTCCCTATCTTTCAGAAAAACAACCTGAGCTCTTCTCAAGAGAGATACTAAACTTGGCTCCTGTGACGTCTAACGTATCTTAAATCTACTATACTTTCTTTCACTTTATCTCAGAGTCAAGCCAAAATAATTCGCGTGTACAAATCATTCTCAATCATTTTCCATTCGAAAGAGATTTAGAATCGCTGAACACGCAGCGAAGAACTTTGGTTTCTTGGTTCTAAGATTTGAGGGTCACTTTGACAAGCCGCGGAAAATGTACGATATTCGATCCGAAGACTTTTGTATGCGCGGAGGAATCATCTCGCCGTGTACATGAAATTTTATGACGCCATTCGGTCGATGCAATTTGGCCAATTCTGATTTCCATTCGCGGAGCGGAAACATCTGTGCTGCTCGTCATATTTTTTTTCTTTTTTTTCTGTTTCTCCGCGCGCGATAAATCGACGGGATGACTGTTTCGGAAAACGCGCGAGAGTGTTTGCTATCGTCGAAACGGGATGATTAAAGAAATTAGATCGTTAAAACTCTTGACGAATCTCGCGGAGTTCGCGAGATGCCGTAAAGGACGTTAGCGAAGGCGGAATGAAACTTCGGCGAAAACGAATGGAACTTGAAATTATACGATTGCGTTTACTGTCGAGCGTTCGGTTTCGCCAATAAATGGGATAAATGCGACGGACGTGTTCCGTCGAATTCCTCCGACCTTACGTCGCTCGTCTACATTTTCCTTCGTCTGGGGCCGGAGTCCTAAACTTTTTACAATGCTCGCGCGTATCCGCGGAAACGCCGTCGCGGAATATAACGCTGTCTTTATTCCAGATACGATTCTTCCGCGTTTTATGGATCTTTCCTGAATGTATAAACTCGGAACGCCGGTATCGCGAACACCCATGTAAATAATGAAACGTGCCTAAGTACTGTTTTACGACGTTGTATTTTCCGTTACATTCGCCTTGGGTTACTCCGATAACTCTTCGTATTATTTATACTTCCGAGCGATCGTCCGAGGAAATTATCGGGGAGTCTAATAGGAGAACAAATATCTCGGCCATTTAAATGTAGAGCGCCGTATCGCAATGTAATTTGCATTTTAATATGATCTCTCCCCTTTTGCGCAGGCTTGAATCGCAGCTTTATTTGCGGAGTCGATTAATTCTGAAAATTGAAGAGTTTCGCGAAGTTAAACTTCAGGTAGAGAAAAAAAAATAGGAGAAAACTTTATCCTCCTGTTAATTTCGAATAAACTTTCCGGGAATCTTAATCTTGCACGGCCAAATTGTTTAATGTCAAAGGTAGAAATGTCAAAGGTAAAAAATTCTAAGCCAATCTCACGTATCACGTACCTTGGGCGCACCACCAATCTCTGTTTCACTTTCCGAAGAAACATTTGTCGTTTCCACTTTGGAAGTATCCACGTCCGAGATCTCTCTTGCTATACCTTCTGAAAGTGTACGCAGGGCGTGCGCTCTGTTATATAATTTTTCCCTCAAAGGAGGATTTGAAATTCAATTAAATCTCCGTTCCCGGAAGATAGCGGCCGCGAAGTCCGCGATTTACCTTTTTCTCGCGGCGCCGAGACAACTTTATCGTACTTTTGCAATCAGTTTCTACGGCGCGTCGGGCGTAAAGTAAAAGTCTTACGATCAACAACATCCTCGCTGCCGATTCTCTCTCTCTCTCTCTCTCTCTCTCTCTCTCTCTTTTTTTCTCTTCTCCTCTCTGCCTGTCGCGGCCGTCCGGCGGACTTTCTTGCCGGTAAAAGATAAAAGTTAATCTCGCGAAATAACGTGGATATGCAAATAGCGCGGGGAAGGGGACGACGACGAACGCCGGGATGGTCTCCGTCCCTTCTCTCCTTTTTCCTCCTCTTGTCGTGCGTATCTCCCTCCGTCCGACGGTTTCTTGACGCGGTTGAAAATCTCCGCGGCAGCGCGGTGGAGAGCCACACAGTTCGTTTAAAATGCAAATGGCATTAATATTTGCCCTAAGTGCTCCGTTTCCGTTTCGTACAGGGCTACCTGCCATCGGTGCGAAACGGGCGGTGCATGCAACCGCGAGATTGTTACGAACACGTGTGCACGTACGTGTGCATACGAAGAGAAGGGGGAGGGGGACAGAGAGAGAGAGAGAGAGAGAGAGAGAGAGAGAGAGAGAGAGAGAGAGAGAGAGAGGAGGGAGGGAGAGGAACGCGCGAGACGCTGCTTGGATTAAATCGCGTAAATTTTAATTGTACCGGTCTAATGCTGTCGGGGCGGACATTATGAAGCTGCCTGAAGCCAGACTGCCGTAGAATATTAGCCCCGTGGGACGGATTCGTTACTCTTTCTCCCTGTATACTTAACTACAGTCAGAAAATTACAAATCGACGATGTACAAGGGATATTATTTCAGATATCGGGCTTTGCGTTTAAAATGGAAATCACTATGAAAACATTTGCTTTTAGATAAATCTACATAAAGTTAACTTTTTTTTTTTTTTTTAATCGAAAAAAAGAACGAGATAAGTATATCTGGCAGTACGTATACGATGTAATTTTTTTTCCTCCTTTTTTTCTCTCTCCTTCTTCTCTTTTTCCTCACGAGACTTCGCGTGACACCTCTTGCGACGAACGGCGGGTTGGTCTCGCGCTTTCCGGATCTGCTACCTCTCTTCTCTCCCTTCCCTCCGTACCGGTCACTATAAATTCGCCCGTCTGTAATCTCGTTCATTCATCCGGTTTCGCGCGCATCCTCTTATCTCGCGCGACGCGACGCCGTTAACGGAGCCGCGCCGCCGTGTCTCGTTTTCCCGAAGGCCCAAAGGGGGTCGGAAGTTTAATTAGGCGTACGGCGACATCCGATCTTCTTCCCGTGCCTGCTGGGAATGCTCATTTAACTTGAGCCATTTTCGAATTTCACGTGGAGCCATCGCCACAGATGCGTCTCGCGCCGCTTTTGCGCGCGCGCTGCCACCACCGCCGCTGGTGTCATAGGAATCTCATTACGCCACTTAATTGCGTTCCGTGGAAATCCTTCTTCTGGCAAAAGAGATGGGCCTTCTTTGTGTTCCGCGACGCGGCTTCCTATCTATCCCGTGAGGGGATGTTGAATGAGACTCAAAGAAGCAACCTTCTTCGATCTCTCACTTTCATTTCGTCGATGATGTGACTCTATTCGTCGATCCAATTTGAATGTCAAGGAATGTCAGAATTCTAAATGTTGGAAAGAGACATTCTTGCCATGAAGAATGTGCTCGTATAATTTCAAGGACGTGAATGCTTATACCAAATTTTTAAGGTGTCTTGCTCGCCGTATGTATTTTTGAAATATGCTCTTGAAAATAGTGTCTTTTTCTTCGCAGTTTTCTGAAAGAGTAATGTTGGAAATCTCGCTAGAAGATATTTCATTTAAGCTTTTAAAAACTTTTGAATTCGCCGATAAAAAAAATTACGATTTAAAATCGAGAAACACAGGTAAAAAGAATTACGCTCAAAGAAAAAGACGTGGAAAATCCGAGGGACAAATTATATCTCGTAAATTAATTACCACTTAATTAACCGTGAGAGAAGTGGTCGAATGGCTATTTCATTTAATAAGTCATTTAAGGTATTCTATAATTGATCTTTTTGAATAGAATCGACGTCATATATTTTTTTCGGAAACTTTTGTGATCTAAGTGAATATTAAACGAGCTATGCTGCTTTCTAGGAAATTTGCTCTCGATACGTAATCCAATGTAAGCGGCTAGCAATTCCCGGGGGGCTTGAGCGTAATTTCCGTTATCGCGCGCAGTTTTTAATCGCTTTACTAGCGTATAAACCGTCAGCATTACTTACGCGTATTTCCCGATGAGTTTTCGTGAAGTCCTTCTCTGAAACTCACGTCTCGTATCCCATGAAACACCGGGGTAGACTCGCGTGTACATCCTTAAAGCAAATTTATGCGGTGTACTACTCCCTACGAACAACATCAATCTCTCCGCTAATCCAATAAATCGCATCTCCGTAATCTAAATGCAAAATTGGATCCTTGCGATACATCACGATACATTATTTATTCGCTTTCGAAGTTTCGCGTTTAGATATGATTCTCGAAAAATAATAAAAGCACGGTAGACGCGTTCTTGTTTTTCGCCGTCTTCGATTTGCCTTCTCCTTTATTTTAAAGAATTGATTAAGGACGATGTCGAAAAGGGGGTAGTCTGTAAATTTGACTTTATCCTCCTGATGGCTCCTTCATAATCCGTACACACAATAAGTTGATGCTACGCGCGAATTTTCGTCGAGTCTCAAGCGTCGTCAGGTGCTGCGACAACGGTGTATCTAATTAATAGGATTAATTAAGAACTTTGCGCTGACTCCCGAGCAAGTCCCGGGTAACTTCCCGACGATTTTTCTTTAACCCCGTCCTCTACGACTCTGCGCGTACGCAATTATGTTACGTGGGTTAGCTGCGTGCTCGTCCTTGCATACGTATACCAAATGCAACTGTGGCGAGAAATCCGCGAACTGAATTCAAAATGAGGGCGAGAACGCTATTTGCAACGAAATTCTCATGAGATTGGGTCGAATAATATTTTTGTAGACCTGTCTTACTCCTTTCATCTTTATGTTCTTGTATTTTTCAAGCGGCTTTTATAAGAGATTGTATTCTAACACGGTCGCAAAAAAAATTTAGATCATCAGCTGAAAGATCGTCAAACGAAATTGACGCGTCAAAGATGATAAGCAAGATCATTTGTAACGAAAGTGTGTATAATAAATACGCGACGCTACGATACTTTTTCCTTCGACAATCGAATAGCAATTTGCCTCGTTTGCCATCGTGTCTCGCACGCCTCCGTCTATTCATCGCGCATTCATAGAGCGACTCTCGGCTGCTATAACATCGTTAAAGTCCACCATCCGTATAATTGGACCGTGGCGGCAATTTTGCAGTCGTAAAGAAATTAAGACGCCGTCTGCTCGACGAGGACGTGTTTACGCGCGACTGAGTCTCAAAGGTAATCGACGCCGTGGAAAACGGGGGAAGTGGAAAAACGGAGGATCACGTTCGTCGTCGTCGTCGTCGTCGTCGTCGTCGTCGTCGTCGTCGTCGTCGTCGTTGGAAGTGCTCGATCTGGCATCAGAGTTGTTCATCACCAAGGCGCCCGACGCCTCTTAAACGCCTCCTCCGTGGGTTTTAAAACTTTTAGCGGCGGTCGTATCCACGCTCCAGAACTACTTCATCGATTGTTTTATAGCCGTTGTGGTCCCGCGAGATTTGTTTCCGCCGTCATCTTTGTCGAGCGTCTTTTTTCCCCTCACTTCGTTCATTCCTCTCGTGGGGATTGCATTGGAAAAAAAAAAAATACGCCTCTCGAACTATCGAGAATCCATCGCGATCTTCGCTACCGACATCCTGTTCGAAATTCGAAATTGAAAAGGAATCGAAGGGTCATCCTTCGCCCTTGCTAGTTCCTGCGGTGAGTGACAACTATCTCGATGAGTTCTCATTTTCTTCTCAATCGATCTTAGATAGATGTTGGCGGTAGGACTGCGTGTAATGAATGAGGAATGAATTACAGCACGATTTTCCTATTGGACAATATCGCACGGTGAAAACTGAAATGACTTTTACGTTATTTGAGAGAAATTAGATAGAGACCAAAGTGATATACAAGTGGAATTTGTATACGAATGTATAAATGCATATCACTGTGGACAGATATTTTTGTGCTTCGCGGAGATAGTTCTTTAATTTAATTTAGTTTAATTTAACTTAGTGCATCGCGAAGTTTTCCGGCTTTAAAAGTCCCAACTTTAAATAACCCGTTGTCCCAGTTTCGAGATATCAATATGTTAGACGGCCACGTGTGCGACATTTGTACGCGACGTTTGTGTGCGTTATATGCAAACGAGGAAGCTGGAGTGGAGAACGCATCGTGATATATCGTCGGTGTGTCGGGGATGAAAAAAAAAAAAAAAAAAAAAAAAACGTCTCCTGAAGTCGTCGCATATCAAGCGAGATATCTTTCCTAACGCGAAGCGACGCGTTTCGTTGTGTCTTTTTCATCGACTGCAATTATCCTCCCCTCCCCGCGGATGGACAATCAGATTCTCATTCTCGCCGACTTTATTAAATAACGAACTTCTTGTTCTCCCCACCCGAGGGTCTTTCATTACACCCGATATCTTCATTTCCGCGCCGCTTTATTGCTTTCCGCCGCGCGATAAATGCGGACGGGGGTGGCTCATTTCTCCCGAGCTCGAGAGTTCGAGCGAACGACGCGATTAGGCACGCGAATTCGCGATGGCGAGATACGAGACACAAGGAACGGCATCTTTTACATCGCACGTATAATACGCGATGCGCGACATAGTCACCTTTTTATTCGAGCTATTTGCTTCTAGGGTATTTTATTTTATTGATTCCGCACTGGTGGACTCGTAACGAATCCGGAGAGGTAGCTCTTCCAAAAGAATTGATATCTCGCGCGAAGCATGTCGTTTCCAACGGGAAAACAGATACGTGGTATCGATACGCTCGATATGTCTCTTGTGCCCGGATATATTAGATACCCCTGCCGTCGCCGCCACTAGTTTTCGCCCCCGTTCGTCCTCCGCCTCCCCCTCCCCTCCCCCCCCCCCGTGTTGTGCCGTGGGTTTAAGCGCGGTACATCTCGTCGTGATACCCCCTCGCTTTCGTGAGTGGCGGACGGGTAAAGAAGCGGGCGAGTAACAAAGCCTCTTTGCAACTCACTGAATAAAGCAATATCTCGAGGGAAAGAGGGAGGGGGAGGAGGGGGGAGGGGATGATGTTCTCCAGAGTCTCGAGCGTTTTGCGCGCGAACAAGGGCCTGTTATTACATCGGGAAATTGCCGGATTGCCGTGTCTCTCCCCTTCCCCTCCCCTGCGCATCCAGCCGGGGTGGCTATCTCCCGTTTTCCAAAGTTCATTTCGCGCTCCGTTTCGGGGCCACTTCGCGTTAGCACGCGCATGGAAAAGCCATCAGTCTGTCATCCCTCTCTTTCTCTCTCTCTCTCTCTCTCTCTCTCTCTCTCTCTCTCTCTCTCTGTTTTCTCTGTTTTCTCTGTTGCCATCACGCAGTTGTTGCGAGATAGATGAATCGGTACTATCGCGTGAAACGAGATATCGCGGATTCGCTCGACGATTGGTTTTTAACTATCTCTTGTACAATCGCGTAATCGCTTCGCTCAGCCTCGCGGCTTCTTCCGCGCGCTGTTCCCATCTCGTTGCCGGCGGCTGCACGGTCGTCGAAAGCTTTTTTTTTTTTGGTAGCCGATTTGGGAACCGCTCGATTGTCGTGAGTCACGCATGAGGACTCGCGATGTTAACACAACGAGCGACATGTATTATCCCTCGTTATGAATCGCAAACATGTTTTTGTCGCGGAAGTAAATCGATGCGAAGTGCGGGAGGGGGGAGGGGCAGGGATAAAACGTGTCGCAATGTAATAAGCGAACGCGTAGTTGAAAACATACATTAATAACGGACTAATAATATGCTATAAACGATACCGTTTATATAGCTTAACGCCGTGACTGACGTTATAGTCGCCGCGTTGCAGCGATTAACATCGTTAACCACTCTCTCGATTTTGAACGTAGTTACGGAAGTTGCCGATGCGGAACTTCCCCCGCAATTGACAGATTAATTAGTGATGTACGTAATCAAGCTCTAAACTCAACGTAATTGATGACTGCAACCCGCTAATCGCCGGTACTGCCAATTAAATTTTCGTACACGTTACAAATCAATGTCGATGTAACGTGTAACGATATCGGCGCTGCGGCGTTACGCAAAATCGGAACGCGGTTATTTTACATATCGCTGCCGATTCACGATCGAGTTCTTTCGTCCCCTCCGTCATCCCGTTTCCATCGTCAATCACGACAAGTCATTATGCGACGTATGATTATGTCGTTAGGCACGGTAACATGTAATAAAGCTCTTCGCCGAATGCGATCGGACGTCATTAGGACAGCCAAATGGCCCGTCATTACAACGTGTCACCCTGCGCGCGAATTCACGAACATCGTTCGTCGGGAGATGAGAGATCAGGAGATGAATAGAGACGAGATGGAAGGATCTCGCGTCGACTTTCTAATCGTCAATTACGGGGAAAATACGCGAAAAGAAATGCGGCGTTTCATACTGGAATGATATTCGCGAATCCGTTCTCACTTCGAGTTTCACCGTAATTAAGGAAAAACCATGGTGGGGATTGATCGCGAGAAGTTAACCGTTGATTCATCGATAAGTGCACCATTACGCGCGAGATTACTCGAGAAAGTTACGACAGTGGCGTAACTAGAACTCTTTCGGCCGCCAGCCGACGTTTCTATGAGCGTGACGTTTCTATCTTATTCATGGAAAGATAAAAGGCGAAAGCGCATTTCGCTCGACGTTCGGCCGACGTGGCGAAATGAAAATAGAAATTATTTTCTAACTGTTAAACTTTTTATCTCTTTTGGGGTTTTTCCACGTCGAATTTTCCGTGGAAATAAGCTCCCTATCGCGCACCTAACGAATTTTGAATAGCCTCACAGAGACTCGGCGCCGCAGAAGACGGTCGCGCGCGGAGAAAATTCAGAAAGTCCCGTCGCACGCGATGGATAGCTTGACGTTTTGTAAAGTTTTGGAATTATAGTGGAAGAAAAGTTTTTCGCTGAGGATTCGTTGAGGAGTTCCGTTTACTCTTCCTTTCCAGTTTGCGCATTCCATCTTGCACTTGCAAACGCGGGGCAGAATTATGAGGACAAAGCGCAGGGACGCGAAGTGAAAAACTGCGAAGTCTTCTCGCGTCACTTTGGAACGGGACTCTGGGTAATCTGAAGAAATGTATTTCCATTCTTCTACAAAGTTGTTTGCGTGTGCGCGCGGGGCTGAAAACGTTTTGTAATTGAAATGGCGGCTTACGTCAACACGAGCGTTTGTTATAGCGTAATTTATTGTCAATTAAGCCGCGCACGCGGCAGAAACGCGCGCAAATGATAATCAAGCGCGCTTTAATACCATCGAGCGCGAGCAATTAGATCGGCCAGTTAGCATCAAGCGCGTAATTAATCGAAATTTAGCGAATACCTTTGCGTAAAACGGTCGCTTGCGTTTCGTCGGCCCGAATTCGATTCGCGCGAGTCCCGGGGAATCTCGTCGCGCGGTATTACAGGAATTCGACGAGCGGAGGGGGGGGGGGGAGGGAGGGAGCGGCGAAATGCCACGTACGTACGGGGAGACGTGTATATCGAGGGAGATACGAGAGGGATACGTTCTCGAAGGACGTCGCGATCGGATTCCTGATATCGACGAGATGAGATACGCGGAGAGACGAGCGCGTCTTCGAATTCGCTACGACTTCGGGCGGAGGCGCGGTGTCGCGAAAATACAGGGTGAAATCATGGGCGAGCTATGCTCATCATCCCAGATATCATTCGAGGCGAATGTTATATTGGATCGAATAAGTTGGCACGAGGAGTGACGTGACGCAAGTATTGTTACGTCCAACATAGCCAAGCGAATAAATCGTCCAACGTAGCTAAACGATTTTATGCATATGTATGTGCTCTATTATTTAAATGTCATCTTATTTCTAGATGAAAAAGTGTGATTTTTTTTTTTTTGACCGACATAGTTTTATTGACGATATCGATATTTATTTATGAAGACGTATTATTTGAGAAAACTTTTAAATTAAAATTTTTCTCGTGTCTCAAAGAACCGTGCTTCTATCTAAAAGTAGGATGTTTTAAACATTTAATGGTTGGATGCAAACGATTTTTTTTTTCTAGAGAGACTATTTACATAATTTTCTTTTTCTTTGACTTTGGACGATTTACGGTACGAAAGAGAACCGTGTAAATTCGACTTTGGAATACCGTCTTTCACGTTAACATCTTCCTACTGCCATACGCATCTGTATAAACCCGGAAACACATAGCTATTCTCATAGGATATATTCCATCTTTACGACTCTCGGGGCGATACTTTATACAGGGTGGCTCTACGGGATGTTTATCTTGACCGTTGTTTCTTGGATCCAGTTATGGGGTTTCAAATATGTTTTTGTAACCTACTAACTGTACGTGAGAATTCGCTCGCACATTTGTCTGAAAAAAAAAAACAGATCAAATACAATTCGCTCACACTTTTGTGAATTTCATAGAAAAACATTTTAATTTTATGTAATAACCTCTTTACAAATGCAATTTATCTTCGACGTATTTCCCATTAGAAGAATGTATTGTTTTCTCGTTTCTCCGCCTATTAATTGCATTGAATTAAACCGATTCACAATCTATCGGTTGTTAGTAAAGGAAAAAAAAAAAACAAATAGAAACGAGCGTACGAGAGAATAGGAGGACGAAGTCGATAAGCCTCGATGTTGGTACGTCGAAATTGTCCGCAGAATTGGACGGGAATTGTCCGTTCGACAGATTGAATGCCCAAGTGATCGGTTTGCTTGTAGGTCGCAGGTGTGTGTGCATATAAAACGGACGAAACGTAAACGAAAAATCACGCGATGCACCAACGCGATGCAGTCGCCGATGCGTCTCATTGCGCCACAGGGACTTTCGCGTTCTATTCTGCGAACTGGAAGATTTCGCATTAAGAATAATGAGTGGAGTGGAGAGTTGGATCTAATGGCAGTACTTCGCGGCATAAATTTCAGTGACCCAGTTATTAGCCTAGGAGAATAATCGAGATGTGGAAAATCGATGTGTGTCGCGGAAGCTCTCTTTTCTTTTTTCCTCGCGAGCCTCGAACATGGCTGGTTTAATGGTTTAAGTTTCTTCTGACCTTAAACCGATAAGCCAGTCCCGCCAGTCCCGCGAAATACAAATCCATAATTTTGCTAAAAAAATGATAAATCTACCGTATATTTCGCGGAATCGATGATTCGTTATTCGGCAGATTTCGGATTTGACTTTTCGGTTATTCGCGTGTACGCTTCGCTCGTGAGTTTCGCTCTTCCGCTTCTACCCCCATCGCGAGCGATACGAATCGAACGTGACTTGTACATCGGCGTGGAAAAGCAACGATATCTGGGTCACTCGTCGGATGGAATGCCGGCAACGATTGGATTCTTAACGGCGGTGGCGGAAATTGGACGAAATGCATTAAATCGGGGCAGGCCTGGCAGCCGGAAATGAAGAGATCGCCGCATTACCTATACGGCTACCACGTTCCTGCCTTCTCTCTTGACCGTATTCCAGCTCCGTGAATTAGCCGTTCAACACACACGTGTGATCATTTATTGTCGGACAATTCCTGAAAATGGCAACTCGATTCACCCTGCGCTGCCGTTCGGTCTCTATTCACAAGAATATAATTTCCCCCTTTCCCCACAAAATTCATCATCATATCAAAATCCATTTCTTCGTTTCTTCTCGAGAATTGATAATAAACGTTTGTCTACGATAAAAAAAAACCAGAAGTGAAAAATAAAGTTTTAGAAGTAAGAAACACACATACGGGAAAACGATATTGTCAATTTGCAATAAATTATTATCCAAGTCCGGTTACGTTTTTCATCTGCTCTATCGCGGTATATTCCGAGCTTTGTGTGCGATCAGGTACGCCAAAATGACTCTTGGACCGATAAACTGTTGGGCACCGACGTGCGTACCGATAAATCCTACGATTACTCGGTTTTCCGATAAACTGTACTATTAGTCTAACCAGCGATAAACCACGCGATTACGATGCACTGTAAACTGCCGGATTACAGGGACCACCGATAAGCTACTTGTCGCGCTAACGAACATTCCGACCGACAGATTTTCTAGATACCAATTGTGCGAGGATCGTTCCGGTTTCCCTCAAGATGACGTCGAAGACGAGCCCCGTCTCATATTGAGACCGGCATTTTTTTTTCTAGTTTCGACGTTTTTTTTTTTTTTTCTAGTTTGCCCGACGCGGGCAATGGCATGCGCGATGTATGCATTATAAAAAAAAGGAGCGCATGGCGATGCGGTCTGCCGCAAAAATCGGTCGATTAATCTTCCGTCCACCGTCCACCGAGCAAAATCATTCCCGCCCGTCACTGTTTGTTGACGTAGCACCCTGACGAAGCTTCATAAAAAATTCATAGGTGCGATGCAATTCGTATTCGATGAAACTCGAGCGAGAATTCGCCACTGTCGCGTCGCGTCGCGTCGCGTCATTGCGAAGGCTTCGTCGAGAATTTGTCACGAGAGGAATTAACGTTTCTCGTTTAGCTGTCCGTCCATGCGTGCAGTCGCCAAAATTTTTTTCACGAAAACGAGTCAGCGATCGAAGTTATTGTTAAGCCCGGCGACTAATTTAAAGAGAAAAATAAAAATAAAATATGCGACTGTTTCTCTTTCGACGTGTTCGATTTTTTTTCTTTTTTTTTTCTTTTTTTTTTTGAATAGCAAGCCGGATGAGAATTTATCTTGGTAAATATAAATTTTTTTTAATATTATTTTCTGATTTCGTATTCGTCAAAATATGCAAACGAAATGGAATTTTATGATATAACCTTATTTTTTACGATCGAGAATAAAAAAGAGAATAAAATTAAATAAGAATAAAAATAAAAGCAGTACGAAGAAATGGGAATAAGAGTTTCGCAGTAAAATTTATTTTCGCAGACGAGGAGCGATTTTTTCTCTAGTGAAAAGATCAAGATTAGAAGGCAGAATTTAAAATTAGATATCGACAGCCTGGATTAAAACTAGTTGGGCCCGAAAACGCGGATTTATACCCACGGAAATGAATTTTTTTCTTATTATCAGTTAAAGTTATAAAAGTCTGATTAAATGATATTGTCAGAAGTTTCTAGCTATCTACTTTAAATTACATTAATTTTATTGAAAATGGAATTAAAAGATTCTTATTTTAATACATTCGCGATTTTTAATCAGTAAATCTGACGATTTATGTTCTCTCGTTATACTTGTACAATACAACGTTTTCATCGTTATTTATTTTTAATTTGGTTCGATGGTATTATTGCCCTCATCTCACCGTGGCGCGAGTAAACAGCGATGCAATCTGTTAGCCAAGCCGATTGCTGTAATTTAATTTAATTTACCGTTCTACCTTTTAAATAAAAAAAGAATTGAACTCCGAGATATTACTTTTTACGATAATATTTATTTTCAAAGCGTCTCATTAACATCCGAATTCACGCCCATCGGTTGGCTTCTCCCATGTTAAATTCTCCCATGAGCCCGAAGAAAGATATTTATCTCTTCAACTGTTATATTTACTTTCATCTAAAATACAGTATAATAGTTTTTATATAAATTTTATTGTTACAACGAGCGTGCAGTTTTATAACGACGATAGGGCATACGTCGGCGACGCGACTCGAGATGCGTTTGCGGGTAAATAGTCACCGACAGAAGCGCAGGCAAGTTTCTTCCTTTGAAAGAAAGCACGCTGCTTCTGGTGCAGCGAGTAAGAAACTGCGAAAGGCGTACATGACGTAAAGTTATTTTTGTATTTATGTTTGTCGTCGCACGGATGGAAAAGGGTCTTCTCGCGCTCTCGAAGAAGACGAAGAGCGGGAAGACGGAAAGTACGTGGGGTTACGCGAGGGGATGGGGGGGGAGGGTGGGAGGGGGGGGGAGGGGGGTGAGGGCAACGGGAGAGTGCGTGGAAAGACACACGATCAGCGCTTTTCCCCGGGGACAGCTCTCCCGGGAGTCACTGTTGCCGGTAGCATCAAAACTTTTTAAGCCGCCCGGCGGATTTCAACTGATAAAACTGAAGTCGACAATCGTCCTTCTTGCACCGTAGTTGTGTCATCGTCGTCGCGTCACGCTACAACGACACCCTATGAAATGTGGATGTGGATGGGAGAAACCTGCAGAAGTGTCCGACACGAGCGAACTGTTTCGCAGTTCCGGCTTCGCGTCCCTCGACTTCGCGTAAATATCGTTAAGCACGCGTGTACGTTGGCAGTTATTGCACTCGCGACGAGATTCATTTCCCGGATAATCTTCTTTGCGATTACGGCGAAATGTAGCGGTTAAAATAAGTTCGCTTTGCAACGCCGCGCCGGCATATCGTATATCGAATCCCCTGCCCGATTTACGCGTTCTATTTTTGCGGGATTATATAACGTGGACCTCATGAAAAAGTCATGGTGCGGTGCATGTGGCTGTCACCGTTTGTTTGAAAACTTCACCACTCGTTCTCCCCCCCCTCTCTCTCTCTCTCTCTCTCTCTCTCTCTCTCTCTCTCTCTCTCTCTCTCTCTTTTTTCCAACGCAATACCGCTCGTTTCTCTGAAAATCTAATTCAGCATGCTGGCGGTTGGAAAAGTTTAATGCTCGCGATTGCCAAAGTTTGCGTAAAAACTATGCGCAAAGTTATTTTTGTCTGACTAATACAGCTATTGAGCAACGCTCTTTGCAAAAATGTCATTATCGCAAGAGAAAAAGAAATTGTGTTTTCCAATATGATTCACTTTCGCGTGCAAGCTATATAAAAGATTATAATCGTAGTAATTTACGGATAATGGCGGGGATGAATAAGAATCAGTGAAAATGAATCAAACATTAATTAAAAAATCTCGCTCGCTAGCATATTGTAATTTCCTCTATTAATCCTTTTGATTGCTGGAAAGACATTATCTTCAATTAGTTTCGAAAAAAAGAGTGAGATTTTAATTTAATTTAGTCTTTAATTTTTTATTTACACATATAAATGAAACATTAGAAATATTAGAATTCTTTAAATAAGAATCAGTGAAAATGAATCAAATATTAATTAAAAAACTTTGCTCGTTAGTGTACTATAATATCCTTTATTAATCCTTTTTATTGCCGGAAAGCAGTTATTTTTATCTTAGCTTCGAGATTTTAGTCTAATTTAATCTTCAATTCATATTCTTTATTACACAGGCAAATGATATTGCTCCGAAATATGAGAAATTCTCGCGTGCGCATTTCTTAGAAAAAAAAAAAAAAAAGAAGATATCCGCTTTACATGAAATTTAAAAGCCGGCGTAAACTTCGCGGTCGGAAATTCTCTTGTTCTCGACCGGGTGATACAAAGGCGGCTTGATATTTCGCACTGCGGCGGCATTATGCTTTGAAATGAGTGAGAGACATGACCAGAGGACTCAAGGACTCTTGTGTCGTTTCTTATTAAGCAAGAATTAGAGCGTGACGCTTTTTCGTCGGTAATAATCTCCCGTCACGAAGAAGACACCTCGGAGACATCTCTTGTATATTCTCTTCGAAAGATAGATTCTTGTTTATTTTAGTATTTACGATACTTCGATAATACTTTGATAAATTGCCGTTCTTCCCTCGATAAGAGGATAGAAATACGCGACGTGAAGGTAAAAAAAATTGAGAGAGAGAGAGAGAGAGAGAGAGAGAGAGAAAACGAAGAATATTTAAACAAAACTGTCTCTTACTTCGGTGGAGTTTAAAATCTTCTGTAGGAATGTCTGTAGTATGTGTTGCTGCTCCACGTATCAGTACGCACGGACAGAATCGTTACTCATTCCGGTTGGAAGTGAGTCGATTGAGCTCGTAAAGGAGCAATAGGGCATGAGGCGAAGATAGAAGGGATGAGGCGGAAAATTAGATGCATTCCTATCGATGGAAACGTTTCCGCGACCACGAAACAGGAAGCAGTCTGAAAGCTAGTGACTTGCAATCTGCAAATTGCGAGGCTGGCATTGTGATGTAATGCGGTGCCAAGTGAGCGATGTAGGCGAGATCGTTGTAGGATAGAAATCATTGTGACAGTTAATTATACGTATGTGGAAAACATAACTGATCTATGATCTTTCGCGAATTTGCTCGCGCTTGATTAAGAGTGACGTATGAGTATGGCGAACTCTTATAATAATAAATGTCGAAGATGACAATAAGCATAATAATGACATAATGACATAAAGATTAGACAACGCGGGAAAAAAGACAGGCCACAAACAAAGATATATAATCAATAATTGATCATCATGAATAATTGAATTTATCATATTCGTAGAAAAATAAATTGAATAATTATAATTACTTTTTATATTATCGAATCTTTATCAGCAATGATTAGTAGAAGTTGCAATAGATATATAAAGTAACGCTTAAAATTTGAGATATTTAAATAGATCAAAATTGTAGAAAATAAAACAATGCAGTACAAGATAAATGCAAAGCCAAGTATTGATTGAAACGAGATTAATATGATATAATATATATTCACAGAGAAGAAAGAATTGCAAACACAGTCCGCATTGTACATAAAAGTTATATCGCTGGCGTATAAAAAATTATACGTTTTATAAATAAAAAAAAAACTATGTTGTAAGCTATGTTGTAACTATGTTGTAAAACTATGTTAACAAGTAAAAAAGCTAGAAACAAATATAGATGTGTGTAAATACAATACTCTATAAAAATCGATATAATCTATATAAAAAGGTCAACAGCAAGAAGTTTAAATAGAATGATATTGTCAAGAAATAAAATGTGTCTTTTACCATTGATAAATACGACAAAGCGGCATCAAATTGATTAAAATTGCAAAAAAAGCAGATGAAATACAAAAGGTTGACAGTAATGTGAATAAATTTAATTAGAGTGAGTCTGAGAAAGAGAGGAAGATGGAGATTAGATAACATTCTCTATTCTAACATTATCAGTCTTAATTTGCTAGTCTTTTTGTATTTCTAATTATGATAGCAATTACACTCATAGATAAGAGAAAGGCGATAACAATTCTGGTTTACTTCATTCTGGTTTATTTCATTAAATTGCAGAAGAAATGCGTTCTCTTGAATGCTACTTGAGAAATGTCTTTATTGTCTATCACGATATCTCTTGTTCGTGATAATTGGATCGATTCTCGTGGGGTCCGCCGTGAAATAAGGCAACGGCGCAAGATATCTTGCCGGAAATTTTCCGGCATATCTCGGTGTATCCGGCAGTTGATATCGATCGGCAGATAGAACCGTGCGTTTCGCGGAAATGTATCGCTGTTTCGAGATAACTTGGAATAGGTGGCTTTTCTAATCCACGATGCAATGACCCGATATCGAGAGAGGCTTGTCGCTGCCGTGTATAACTGTGTATATGTGTGTGTTGTGTGCTGCCACGTACACACACACACACACACACACACACACACACACACACACACACACACACACACACACACACGCACGCACACGCATATATTCGTCGATAACTCTTGCTTATCTTAAACGCTGTACCGAATCTTCCACCAGTAGTTCGTTTCCGACCGACGACATCGGTCTTTTCTGGAAATCCAACGGGCACATTAAAGCTTTCGTGCTGCAGCTCGGCGTGATCTCGCTTGATACTTGTTAGGTTGATTTAAAAGGGGGAAATGGCGACAGAGATATTTGGAGATATTTGGGAAAGTTTGAAAAAAGTAGCACAAGTGGCATAAGATAAAATAAAGCGATATAATTAGCCGCGCTTGAGAAAGCGATTTAAAAATATATTAAAAATACTAATTTAATTGAATTAATATCTTTATTTATGAAGATATTGGCATATGTCGTTATATAAATATGTGAGATATTAAATTTAAATTTAAGATGATATAAGCATTTTTCATCAATATTCATAAATCACATCAGAATAGTGAAATATTTGAATATAAGATATATAATATAATATATTTAGAATTAAATTTGCAACTTAAATTCACAATTTTATTCTCGACTTGTATTTATTTATAGAGATTAATGGATATCAATTTGTTGTAAAATATACAGATATTGCTATAATGAGATTTATTCATATTATTAAGGATAAATGGATTAATGCTGTTATATATTGCGCTGATTTATTCCTTGAGTTATTTGTGTAAATAAAAATCCCGAGATTACGAAAGAGCAGTTTATGTCATTATTTAAAATTAGTTGTAGCTTTCATCATACGAGATACATAGAAAAACACACGTGTGCAAACATGAAAACCTTCAACGAAGGGTGTTTTTTCCCCTTGTCTTTTATATCCTGGTATGGGAGCATGTGAAAAACCATACAAGAAAAATATCTTTCGCGATATCCTTATATAGAAGAAAACTACGCATCTTGGATAAATCTTTAGTTGATTTAGACATTTAGTCACGAGATGTTGTTTACTGATAACCAAAGATAAAGACCAAAGATAAAGAAAATTCTCTATTTTCAAATATTAGCTTACTCTGAACAATGGCAATTTAGAATAATTTAATATTCAAACTAAAAAAATTCAAAATGTTTAACTCAATCACTGTCAATCAAATAAGTTTTCAAAATTTTCTTGAATCTTCTCTCTGAACAAAAATCTCACTCTTAAATCTCTTTTTTTTCGGATTTGCAATGGAAAGCATAGAAAAATACGATTGTTTATTGTTCACGACTATTACATTGCGACAGCGACAATCGCATCTTTCTTTGTCGTCGGGGAGTTTCCATCGTAGATATCAAACGGGATTTCGGATTCTTCCCATCTCCCCCAATCTAAAATCCAACAAATATCTATCCAGGTGCGTTATCCCGGCACAAGATGAGTCGCCTTAAGCTGCATCGTCCGACTGTTGCGGGCGAGAGAGATCGCCGGGAATCATCCGGGATGCCTTTTCATAGCGCACACGCTGTCCCTGAAGAGCACTGTGTTCGTCGTTGTCGCGAGGTGTCGTGGATGAAAACGAGCCTCGGCTTCGTAGGAAACTCGTAGAGGGAATCACAAAGTGCATTCAGGACTAGCAGCCCCGCCCGTGGGGAGCGGCCTTAATGCAGCTCCCCGCTGCATGCATATGTAACGTCACATCCGACGTTCGTCTATGGCGCGCGCGCGCGCGCGCGTGTGTGGTGTGTGTGTGTGTGTGTGTGTGTGTGTGTGTGTGTGTGTGTGTGTGTGTGTGTGTGTGTGTGTGTACACGCACTGTACAGACGCGTATGCGAGGCACACGTGTGCGAAATGAACACACGCGTATCTCCCACGGCGTGTGCTTACGGGACGTTTATGTCGTGACGCTGCACACCGACATTATTACCTTTCCTATTCAGGCCGAGTCGGATAGATACCGAATGTATTTTGTATCTGCCTCTACATGTGTCGTGTGTGTCGCCTCACAGAAAGCGTATCTATCTCTCGGTGCCCGCAGCTGCGCGCGCTGACGAAAATCGTGTCATCGCGTTAGGCGCTGAATGCAACTCATAGATGCAAAACGCGTTCGCGAAACGATTGCTGATTCGTTGTCTAACTGGACATTCATGATCGTACAATGGTGTAATATCGCAGACCTAATGATCTTAAATTTCTCAGTTTGAAAGTTTCAATCAAGTTGATTTGCAATTAAGACGTATCCAGGTACGACAACGATAAGTGACATATTATATAAATATTTTGAATCCTGAGAACATATCACAAATGAAATTATATCTTCTTAGTGCACGCAGCATCAGCATCAATACATTCATTATGAGTAGAATATGTAGAGAATTAAAACATTCACATCTTATACAATTTTTTTTTTAACTTACAAATTTTTAAACGATTTTTTTTTTCTGTTATCCAACTCTTTCGCGCGCAATAAACAGACGAGCTCGCACGATTTGCGAAATGTATCGCGGATACGATATTTCTCGATCCGTCCGATCGGCAGAAGAGATCATTCTTTCGGCACACCTGAGAACCCCGGGAGAACGCGAGAAAAGTCCGACAGAGGAGAGACCGAATTTATTCCCCGAGGTATTATTTTGTTTCCTTCCTCTGTGTCGGAATTCGAGTAACGTCAGCTTGCTTAGACGCATTCATCTCGTGTTTCATCAAGGCTGTCGTTGCGTGCCGGCGAAACGATCGTAAAACGCGACGTATTGATAAGCACGTTAACGCAACGGGAAGTTTACGACGACGCGGAACGTATCGTGTTGCAGCGAGAAGAAAGACGCACATTCTGTTTCCGTTCCGTGACTCGAGAGCTACGTGCTCCCGCATCATACCTGTTGCCGTGTTGTCATATTCGTGTCACTGTGGCATGTGTTACTTTTGCTCTTCGATTCAAACAAGGTGGTTTTTCCGTCTGAGGCGCAGCTCTATGCATAGCGATCAGGCGTCCCCGTTTTCTCTGTGCGCGTATGCGCTTTTTTTCCAATGTGTTTTCTCGAATACGCTCTTCGGACCCGGAGATTTTGAAACCTCGTTTTGCCTTAAAAAATATATTTTTTTCCGAATTTACAATATACATTTGAAAACATTTTTTTCATTTATTTATCATGTTACTTTATTAAAACTGCAAAACTCACCGAAACTCTCCCGTTACGAGGTTATCCCCGTTTCATTGGAGTCTATTTTAACGATATTTACACGAAGAATATGAGACTTATAACATTTGTTATATAATACACTCAGCGGATAATTGATGAAATGATAAACGCTCTATAAAATTGATTTTAAACACAGTGTACGTAAATGTTCTGAATGTTAAAAAATTATTTTCTCTTTAAAAATTGTAATAACCAAAATAATTTTGTTTCTGCTTTTGTTATCAAAATTGCGCACGATATTTATATATCGCGCTATAATTACTCTGTAGAAAATTAAACGAGTAGTTTTTAATACGTAAAATTGATATTAAAGTATATGAAAAAATATTCCTCATCGTAAAAACCAAATGCAGGTGCTTCAACGTTAAAGTTTTGTAAATATTCTACTACATTTTTTTTTTCTTCGTATTTCAAACTGTTTCAGATACAGATTCTCTGCGGCGGTATTGAAGGTTTCTCTTTGTTCATCGGAGAGAGAGAGAGAGAGAGATCGAGTTATTCGGTAATGGTTTCGTTTCTCCGCCGATTCTTTCGTGCCTTTCTTCCTTTTTCCACTAGTGCTTTCTTCTTGTTACGAAGTTCCGTTACATCCAATAGTAACGTTTCTTCCGTACTCGAGAAAATCAATACAAATTGTGTTTAACTCAACGTGATAATTTAGAGACAAATTATTAATAACACATTTTACAAAGCGTAAAATACGAAGTGTAAAGGGGACGCAGAGAGAAAGAGAGAAATGCAGCGATCGCGCCTATCTTTTTTTACCACTCCAAGTATATGAAATCAAGCGACGGAGGACGCGCTAAGTTGAACGTTTTACATTTGTCCACGCATTTTCCACCTGTTGCAAAATTGTGCATCAATGAGGCATGCTAATTTAAACGATGGAAATCAATTTGGGAACACGGGCGTCGCTAATTTAATGATCGACTCGTTTTGCACGAGTCGGACCGCGAATGTATACGACGACGGGTGTGCATATGCGTGTGTACGTGTGCACATATGCGTGTGTACGTGTGCACGTGCACGCACACGGATACGAAACCGGAATACCGACACACGTTTCCGTTTAATTTATGCAAATGTGACTTCAGGGCGACCGTTAATCCGCACTCGATAGCCCGATAAGCCGCACGACGGACGCGCGCCTTTAAGTGCCACCTCCCGCGGGGGGTGCGGGGGGAAGGGGGACAAAGCGGCTCGCAGGGGGTGCAATGATGGTAACGTTATTCCCTCGGAATAGTGGTTTTAAGTTAATTTTATCACGTCGTGAGGAAAAGTGGTGGCGCGCCGTTAACGAAGATAATTTCAGGCGCGAAACACTTAGGGTATATTGCCGTGGTCTTATCGTCGCGACTCGGGGATGTTAGGGTATTAGATAATGCTGATGAAATCGTAAAACGGCATCGTCACGGATATTTACGGATATATCGCGCGTTTGCTCGCGCGTAAAATGAAAATTAAAGAAGAAAGATCGAAAAGCAATATATAAATTCTTTCGTATACGTCGTTGGATTATTTTGTTATTAATCTATATTTACATAGATTATAATTCGGGGTTGGTACTGCAAATAATGCAGTAATGCAGTTTTTCGGAAATGGTAACGAATCTAATTGTTTACTTTAATTTATTTGTTATTTTGTACACGTTCCAGACATATATATATATATATATATAAAACACAAGGGCACAAGAGAGTCCCAAAAAAAGTTTTCAGTTTTTAATGAAAATTAAAACTTTATGATTTAATGGAAATTTAATTCATGACTTTTTGAATTAATTTTTTTCAGCAGAAGTAATATTCTCAAATCCCTATAATTACATGGTTTATAACAGTGCTGTTAAACACTCGTGCTTTCCACAAAGTGGATATGCATGAAAATACGAAATTTTTGCAAGGTCAGGATTGTGTATGCAATGTAATCTATGCAATTTAACTATATCTCTTGCTTGTCTCCCGCAAAATTGGCAGTAAACGCGTAAATTGGCAGAAAATAGAGCTTGACCTAATCCCGGTAATAAAACTTTCGGATCCAGACGCGTTATCTGCACCTCGTCGACGCTTCTCGATTAATGCAAGTGGATTATTATCCCATGGAGAGGCGAATAAGAGTGATTAAAACAAATTGTTTAAACCGAGTGCATCGGGCGACGTTTTATTTTGCGAGCTCGAGCGCGAGAAAATGCTTTCTCACTAATTGTATCTAGAACATTCTTTTAATCTTCAAACTCCTCATTATCACGATAGAAGAAAACAGACTCTATTATTCCTCGAGTAACATGTTTTCTTATATTTTATAAATAATTATGTTTAAATCGAATAAATTATACGTTAAAGTAAGACGTCAATAGTATACTCTTAAAGTAATATCAAAGTCGTAATAATAAATCTTAATAAATTTAAAGTAAACTCTAATTTAATAACTTTATCTTTCGTATAGAATTCTATTACTGTCACTATAAAATCAAAAATTTCGATCGCAGTACATTAAATTTATTTTAGATGATTTATAATTTAGTTGGATGATTTATAATTTATAATTTAGTTAGAATTTAGGATAAAATTTTATTTATAGTTTTGCTGGGTAATGTGAAAAACATATGAAGAATCAGAATATATATTTATAGAATATTCGTCAGATTTTTAGGATAGATTTCCACCTGTAATTTTATACATTGTATTTTATTTTATATTTTGATGTATGTGTAATATATATTTTATATTCGTATATTTTATATACATGTACATTTTTCATTCGTTTTTTATACGCTGCATATAAAAATATAAACAGAATTCTGTTTTAATTTTTGATATGAATTGATTGTCTAAAGTCTGAAATTTAATCGATAAACTAACGTTGTACGTACATATTTTAGATATTTTGCGACATCGTCGTACAGAATGTTAATAATTCGTTCCAAGAATTAATTAAAATCGAAAAAGCTGTAAGTTGTTAAAATGAATTATATTTAGAGATTCGACGCATAATTCGTTTATCAACAGTGATATATATTCGACATATATTATTTTACATTATTTTATATTGAATGTGTGCTATTGTATAATAAAATGATGCACGACGCTCGATCGATTTGACGATACATTTTTTTTTTTCACACAATGTGATGCATTGTGTTTTATGCAAAATCATGTCATTCGCGATGTAACGCGAATGTCGAATATTGTCACACGCGATTATTCGTTGCAACGATTACCATATAATGATAAAAGCGACTTCTCAACTCGCGCAATTTTCACAACTTACAATTGTGAACTACAATTAAATGTCGAAACAAAAATCACATTTGTTCAACAAAGCCGGCATTTTGACGTGTTTCGGTATTTGACTGCGCTGAATAAATTTGGCGATTTATTGAAATTTAAATATCTTTTTGTCTAAATATTACAGTGTAGCAAAGTTTTCTCGTGCGGGATTAACATACAAGTTATTTATACTGAGCTGACACAAATTGGTCAGAGAAAATACATAAAATAAGCACTTGTATGTGTCAAACTAACAATACAAACTGCTGCAATTGAATACTGACGTTGTTTCAAAATGACTGGACGAAAAAGATTAGTTTTAATATTTAATCCTAGACTAGACACACATACGCAATTAGTCGTTGATTTATTGCACTTGTTACGTATATTGAGCTATTGTAAGATATACATCGAGCTCATTACTGCAACGCACAGATCGACGTCGTATACGTCGTATCAAGTTCTAGCTTTATTTCTATTATTACTAGACCAATATTACTTAATTGCGAGACCGATCGCCTGTGAATCTGTAGGGCAATCTTGGGATAAAAGAAAAGTGATACGAAATATTTCACATATAGAGTAAGCTCGGCAAGAAGTGATAAACGATGATAAAGTGATTTCCGCAAAGAAGAAATTTCTCTCAAATCCAGTAAAGTTATTATCATCTCTTACACTTTTTATCTTTTTATTCGACACACAGGCAAGATTTTCAAGACACAGTTGAGATACCAGGAAGATATAATATATTAATATTAATGTTATCTGAGCAATTTTAATATCAAATATTTTATAGGTGATTAAATTTTCAAGTTTATTGCTTGCTAAAAAAATAGCGAAAAATAAGAAATAAAGGAATAAAATTATAAATGGTAAAATATTTTCAGAATATAAAATTTTTACTTAAGTTTCTTTATAGTGTTTATATTTCATGGATAATAAAGACTGAAAGAAAACATTTCTATACTTTGTGTGCATATTTATATACATAAAATAGAAATAAATTGATATCCATAAAACATGGCAGGGAAAAATTGTTAATATTTAAATTTCTTTTCTTTAGATTTTTCTTTTTTATTTCTTTTCCAAACATATTTCTAATATAATACAATGTCAGCATTTAACCTATATCTTTCTAAAGTTAAACATTATAAATTGTACAAAAAACATTATAAATTGTACAAAAAAAGGTAATATATTTTTATTCTCTTTTTATATTGAAATTAAATTTAAAAAAACAGCATTGCAGTTAATTTAACAAGGTACATTAATATGAATAGTGATTACATTTTTTAATATATAATTACATATTTTTAATTTATTTTAATTTAAATAATAATTCCATTTCAATTTTTTATAGTCTATTTATTCAAACTTGTTAATAATGTAACTTTATAACTGCATTAATATCTTGCTTTAACGATATTACTCATACATATTCTATTAATAAAAAAAAAAAATAATTTCTAATACGTAAACATGACGCGAATGGAAACGAGAAATCGATGAAAAATATATAAAGCGCGTGAGGAGTCAACAATTAAAACAAAATTGCTAACGTCACTTTCTAACGGCTATACATGTCGGTCTTTAGTTCGTTTGCCACAATTACGATAAAATAAGAGACGAGGTTACCGGAAACAGGGTGAGACTGACGCCGAATACCATTGATTTCCATTAAAAACGGGAAATAACGGAAAAATATGCCGATGAATACCGCCGCCATGTTCCATTCATTTTCAGCTTCGCTTTTGTATGGTAATTTCGCGTGATGTATTCGATGAAGTGTGTATGCGATGGTAATTTGCGGAAAATATATTTTTGCGAATGTGGCGTATTTACTTCCTTCAGCCTCGTTAAAATTCTCTGGCTTACTTCATTCGCGATAAATGCGTCAAGTCGATATTCGCGTTCATTTCTTGCCTCGAACTCGCAATTTCTGCCTATAAGTATCCACGTAACTGTTATTAAAATAGCATCGTATATAATTATTATTTCGAATATCTATTATCGATTATTTTTTTTTTTTAAACAATTTCATAAATTTTACATACGGAGTGTCGCTGTTCTATTTGATGTTTTTAATCATTTTACCGTTGATTTATTACGGAGTGAAAAATGTTTTTCAATTTTGTTTGAAAAAGGTAGCGGTAGTCGTCCTGGTAAATAAATGAAGACATTCGCGCAAATTCTAAAAAAATTTGAAATGCCACCGCGCTACTTCAATCTACCGTCTGTTCTCTTGTGTATTTTATTCGCGATAGTTATTCCAATGATTTTAGACAGTCTAAGCGCGAGGAACTATGTTTTTCACGCAGGACTTTTACACGGCAACTTTATTTACTCGTCACGGACGTTGCCAAACCACTTGGCTATTAGCGGTATTGACCGAAACGTACATTTGCGATTGTTTATCGCAACATTCGCCGGATTCCCATCGCTATATACTTTTGTTCTCAAACAAATATTTCTCGCTACGACGTTGCAGCTTGTTCTACCGGCTAGCGGATATTATTTCCCCCGCGGTAAATTATTCATTTTTCACGTTAACGGCCGCGCCTACGTGGTGGGACGTGGTCTACGGGACCGACGATTTATGGATTCGCGATTATTGCAAAGTTTTGCAAACAGCATATTGCCTCCGGCGGCATCGCCGCTGCATCGACGTGGCGTTAACTCACTGCCGCTGTATTTTCTGCGCTGGCGACTTTCCAGGCGCCGCCGACGGATTCAGATTAGTTCTCCAGTTTTGACGTGAGCTACAATGGCATTGCTGACGTAAAGTCCGGGCCATTACGCCGCCAGCAGCGAGAGCTGTCTGAGCGCGTAAAGAACGCGTCGACAGCTTGAAGTACCCATTCTCGATCGCGACCGCCGTCTGTAGTAATCACGAAACTTTACCGTTTATCAGGAAAAGCTTTTAGCTTCCGGGACGTTGTCGGAGTTTTATATATATATATATATATATATATATATATATATATATATCAGGATAATAATTTGCGGGCATTAAAATATAATCGTTCTTGGATCTTATGGAATATACCGTTCTCATGGCGCTTTCCATGGCATGGATTCTGCAATGAATTTATTATTGAGGGCACAAGAATGTTATAAAATGTCCGCCGAAATTGTTAAAATGTCTGTCGATTGGCCGAATAACAACGGTCAAGTGGCAGGAACGTTAATGGATAGAATGTTTTGTTCGGATTCCACATCATTTTGCAATGCTCAATTGGGCAACGATATAATCTCCATGGTCTCTGCTCGTAATAAATTATTGCTGGTGTATATACCTTTACTACTTTGTTTTCCACATAACTCCGATGATTTATGAACTGTTGCGAACTTACGTTTTGCCATTAGCGATTGGACCTTCGCATAGTCTAGCTGCCGCGAGAAACCTTCGGATAGCATTGTTATAGCTATGGTAAAATAGCTATATTGCAACATTGTGTTGTATCGCATACATATCGCAGATGTTTATCGTTTACGCAAAAAATAAACCAGCATGAAAACCACTTTCACGATTAATTCAATCGATTAACCGCGATCGCATTGACACAGTAATGATTGATTGATCATGAAATCTGTCGATGTGATCAATTTTTCAAAATTTGCTTATAAACATATAAATTGGAATTTATCAATGCAATATGAAAGACAAAATTTTGAATTTTGAGTTATTCTTTTCTATTTGCTTTTATATATAAATAAATAAGTAATGATGCATTTAATTTGATTAAACCAAATTTTGATGAATGCGAATATAAAATATTCTTCAACAATCAGATTATGGTTCGTATCATCCTTCTCCTCCGTATATTTTTATGAATTATTAATAATAAAAAAAAAAAAAGAGAAATGTGTATATAAATATAATATAATGTAATGAATAATTTATTACGTGGAGAGAAAAGACTCGTGTGAGAGAGATTCAGGTTATTCTCTTAATAAAAGTACAGACCGCGGTCTGAAATGAAAGGATCACGCGAATGGCTAAATAAAGGTGCCACAAACTAAGGATTTTGTGCCGTGACGGCGCTAATCCTCACGTGAACGACGCTTATATCCGCTCGGGAAAATCTGGCGATGCCGCAGGGTGAATTATGATTCGTTATCCGACCGCCGCGGAATCTTGTGTCTCGCGCAATCCGCCCGGCAGACATCTCGACATTCCCGCAACCCGGAATATTTCCGAGAGGTCTCTCCGAGAGGTTTTCTTCCCTGCTTGGTGGCGTCGCCGCGAAGTCGTTACTTGCGGAGACGTTAATCCTTGTACCGACAAGCTCTGAATACAGTCGGCGCGAGCGGAGTTGGCTGCTTTGTCGCTCCAGATGAAAGACTCGAGTTGCTCGACGGAGTCGAGAAACTGCCCCTACTAAGATGACATTACCATTATCATTTCCCGGATAAAGCTAACTCTTCATTTCCCTCTTTTCTACGGCTACAAACTTGATTTGATGCTAAAATGCAAGGTGCGAGATGCAAATACGAAGTACTTGTATATATTTAATTATATTTTCCAATTTTTATTTATATATTTTTCTTAGACATATTTTTGCGTACGTGTCCGTCGAGGTGTAGACGCGAGAACGAAAAAAAAATTTAGACGGAAGTTTTCAAGATTTTTTTTTTTATCGAAGGAAAATTAGAAAATCATCAAATCTTGAAAAACAAATGTATTTGCATTGATTACTGTAGTTCGTAGATTTGAATAGCTGTCATTCATTGGTCATTCTTTGACACCGTTTTAGAATTTTTAATGGCTGATGACGCTTGTCCCGATTTGTAATCGAAAAAAATGAATATAAAAATGCGAATAATAAATTATATTGAAATGATCGAAAAAAACAGGAAAAGCCAGGTCATCGTGTCTTCCTGTTTCTTGTTAATATTATGCACAACGTTCACGAAATTCTACTTTGAAATGTATGATATGACAAACTGGCGATATAAATAATTAATAAAAGTATAGATGAATGTTTTTGTAATGTATATGATCGCATTACGAAAGCATCTTATAATTCTTCATAATATTTTTGACTTTTATTAAAGATACGTATAGCTTTTCGACTTAATTTATATTAAAACTTGCATATAAGCTTTATGCATTATTAAATTTTATAATGTAAATTTTATAATAATATATGTATAATAAATCTTATTGATCGAATTTTGATAATATAATTAAATATACACGAATATATTTCAAATATATTAAATTATTAATAAGAATTTAATATTTTTTATATTTTTACTTCATGTATTTAAAGCAATGTAAACTTTGCATTATTATTTTAAAGATGTATATATTTTTCATTATATATAACATATATATATATATATATATTATATATTTGCGATTATAGGAGCTAATCTTTTTGTAATTATTCACATATCAATGTATAAAATGTTCATGTTGAAATATTGTTACAACGCTTGTTACATTATTGACAGTTTAATGGATGGCGGTTGCGGCTATAATTAGCGCTGTCTCGATTGCTCATTATAAATATTTGCTGTGAGACAATTTATAGGAAGTTCCCCTACATTGGCAAATTATTTAAATTGGCTCAAGTAGACGACTTCCTGTTTAAGTAACAGTGCCGGCGCACGTGCGTTCTCTCTACATACTCGTTTACGTCATGCGATATAATTCTACCTATAGTTATTCTTGTTAACATAACAAAGCTATCTGCTGATATATACCGATGGACACGAATATATTTTAGATTATCGTAGGCTCACACATGCAGCGATAGAACGACAAAGATAAGTGAAAATCTATGAGTCAGCATCGGTACCTCATGGACGCAATTAATGTGCATCTGTTTGGTTTATCGGCACGACAGAGGAAAACATTTTTCTCGACAACTTTGCATCGATCAGGAGACTTTGAACGCACGCATAAAATATAGATACTTGGGACTTTGATCGACCTTAGTGCGATGGATTATTTGTGAATCCTCAATTGATCGGAAATTGCGCGTGTGTGTACGTGGGCGTGTTTCGAATCAGGTAGTTCAAGGTTGAAACAACGAAATGTGACGGGAAGGAAATCAAAGATTGATGATCGGAGTGGAAGCGATCTCGGAGTGCGAGGCCAGCAAGAAGTCACGTTTTCAGCGAAGTGAAGGGAATCGCGAGTCGCTGTTTCATCGTAAAAAAAAAAAAAGATCTCTAATCTGTCCTACGACGAGCTTGCTACGGGGGATTTGCTCCTCGATCGTTACGAGGCAACGTATTTCGCATCTGCACGCGTTAAGGCGGGTTTCGCTGGGGCGAGTCAGTAAAAAAAATCTTTTTTTTTTTTTTCTCAACTTGCTACATTTCGCGGTTAATGTGCGAAAACCTGTTTGGGAACCAGAGCTGACAGCATCATTACAACACACACACGTCCGCAATGCGTGTGCGATTATTCTAATAGATTGATAACACAGTACTTCTTTTATGCGAATACAAGTTGTTATAATTCATTTGCTGTGTAAAATCAACAAAAAATCGATAACTACCTGCCGTGAAAAGTGGTTAAGACGAAGAGATACGCGCGAATTTATTTAATAAAGTATATACTCGTGTGAACTCTTTTGCACCGCAGAGAGAGAGAGAGAGAGAGAGAGAGAGAGAGAGAGAGAGAGAGAGAGAGAGAGAGAGAGAGAGAGAGAGAGAGAGAGACATGTCGCCAGGCATTTTTAGATCAAATGCAATCGACTTACAATTTTTTATCGTCGAACCCTTTTCTCCTCTGTCGCGGAAATGTGCTGCTGCTACAGCGAGGACTACGTACACACTCAGTTGATAACGAATTCGGATAAATAATTCAAAGAGACAGAGGCAGAGGTTAACGAACGACGCTCGCGACTCGTTGCTGCACGACGTTATTTCCATGTGACGAATAAAAGAAGACTTTAACGGATATAAATCACGCTAAGGTGGTTTCTGTGCAGAATCGGCAATACCGGTTTCTTCCGGCGAGTCAAAAGGAAATAAATGGAAAAGGCGTCCTTGTCGGGCGGTATAAATAACGTACTTTTAGAAAACGAGAGCAAAAGTGTGATCTAAATCGCCGGCAAAGGAGTGTTTAATAATATAGATTATCTAAGTCAAATTCCTCTATTTCTACACTTCATGAAATTTTTCGATTGATCAAATTTTATCGTCGATTAAGATCGACATAATATGCATTTTGTGGAAATTATAATTAAAAAACAAAAAAAATGATAATTTTGCTATGATTTTTACGAAAAGTTCATACATTATAAGAATCTCGTTGATTTATCGTAGTATTTAATTTTAAAAACTGTACGAATCATCTGAATTTAGTAGATTTGTTTGTATAAAGATATGCACGTGAAGTAAGGTGATAAATATAAGAAAGACGCATTATTATTTAAAGAAACGAATGTTTTGTAAAATATTCAAGTCTTGTTATTATTATGTAAAAAACACGCCGATATGAAGTTTTGAAAGCTAGTTCAAGTGATAAATTCTACCTTCTGTTTGCTGATGATGTACACGACAGCTTGCCGATTCAAAGTTCAATGTCGGAATATTAATAGCGTAGTAGCAGCGTACCGGGGGTTATAGTTTCGTGTCGTGAGGAAATTAATCTCCGTCAAATGACAGGATGACTGAACTGGATTGCAACTAAAAACCGATACGATATTCAATTACGAAGAATCTTTTATGATTTGTTCCGAGTCCTAACGATTTTCTTGTTATCTTTCGGAAACCGAGCGAGCTTCTTGTTCGCATCGTAACAGGTTTTACGATTCTGTTATCAAATTATATTATCCAATAACTCAATTTCTTTCGCAATTATTTGCAATAATTAGCGCCACTGAAGTTCCTCTCCTCGTAATAAGCAATTAATTTTATTCACAGAACGCCCCCGCTTTACAACCGAGATATATAATATAAAATATCACAGAACTGGGTATATTTAACATGTTTGTTACTGCACGGATTTCGATTAATTTTGCTGATTAAAAATCGTATGTTTAACGATCGACATAAATGCAAATTTCGCGTCGATGTGCCTGTCATTTCGTTTGATACACTTTGCATGTGTGATTGTAATTCTCCAAGTATAATCCGCCTCGCGTCACTTTAATATAAATGGAGCGCGTCGATGCAGACCTTGATATTATATGTGTATAAATCGCGCTTTGCAGTGCAAACTTTCAATTTTTCATCCGGGACGCACGCCGGAGCTTTCCGTCGCGATAACATTTCACAATCTAACAAAATACTAGTTCAGATTTTCGGAATCGCGGGATCGAGATTTATGTTAAAAACTCAAAAGTTATTCGTCCCCGTGCACGTCGTCGTATCGCGCTCGTTCTCCGGATTCCGCGCGTAACGATCCGTCGCACGGCACGGTACATTAACGGACGACGATTTTATTTTCGAATTGTACCACGTACCGTGTACACACCTACGCGTCAGCCTGTCGCGTTCGTCGTGCGATCGCCGTGTCGTCGGAAGATCCGTCGGTCTCTCGGACGCCGACGCGAGCGCGCGGCGCGCATCGGGTCAAATGTTTTCCAGCCGCGGTTGAACGACCCGGCGCATACAAATCGGATGCAGCAGCACGTCCACCCGATATGCAGCACGGGACGAAACATGCACGTGTGCGATCACGTGTACCGTCCATCCGTCCATCCGTTCGTCCGTCCGTCTGGCATCGCTCGCCGAGCGGCGAGAGTTCATTATCGGAGACCCTCGAGCAAATCGCTCTCGCGCGGCCCCCCCCCCACACACACACACACACACACACGCGCGCGCGCGCGCGCGCGCGCGCGCGTGTATCGTCGATATACGTCACACACCGGCTATCGGTCCGTCGTACATACGAGCTGGTCGTGTCCATCGCGAATGACGAAATAATCTCTGCCGCCGGTAGCTGCGTCATCGGCGCGCACGTTCGAGGGGCGCGCGGGGCGCACATTTCACGCAACGTCGACGGTTCCTTTCTGCCGATATATATTTTTCGCGCTTCGAGGACGTCCGGCCTTCAGATGAGAGTTATTGGGTCCGCGTATGCAGCAACCGAAAGTTTCGTAGTAAATGCTTGATAAGTTTGATAGCGCAACACTTGTTGAGCATGGGCGGGGGACAGGCGACTTTCCTCTGTGCCCCGGCCATCTTTTTACGTCAGCTGTCGTTAGTATATCTTTTATTTAATATTTTAGATATTGCGGTTTTTATTTAAAACGTGTCTGGACGCGAATAAACGAATGTCTCTTTCGACAATACGTATTATTGGAAGTGAGATAGATTATTGTACGAATGGAATATCATCGATGGCCTTTTATTAAAGAACGGTTTTCCTTTATCATTTTTTGCGATGGTAAAAAGTACGATTTTTATGATTGTAAAAAGTTTTTTGCGATTGTTATGAAACATTATTTTTCTTTATGTCATGAATCTTTATGTCTCAATACTCGTTAACTTCGATACTTTTTATACCAAGAGAAGCATTCGCGATACGTGATTAAGTAATCAAGATGCTTGAATAAGCACGTCGCAATTATTCAAACAAGGACGAAAAAGGATAGGGTGAAAGGAACAGAACAAGGACTGTCGAAATGTATAGCTTCCACTGAAGTTAACAAGGCGGGGAAGCACTTTTTAATTGACTTAAATCCCGCGCGTACGTTACTCGGATGGTCTGTCGACTCGCCCGTTCACCATTATTGTGTCCGGCATTATGTTGTAAAGGTAAACTTTGCGAATTTCCGCAGATTGCAGATTAGTTACGGACGAAGACTAGAAATCAATGCAAAAATTTATGCGCACTTATTTTATAACTAATATTTTCTACCGTCACTTTACACAGAGTGCAAATTTAATGCCACGTCGCGTTTTGCGTGCCACCGCAATTTCAAGGATTTAAAGAGAAATTATTAATTTTTGTTTTTTTTACTGATTATTCTTTTATATATTTAATACACAATTATTTTCCGAACGTTTTGTTACACGTGCTGCATTCGACATATATTTAATATACTTTCAACCAGCGTTAAATGTGAATAAATATTTTAAATGAAAAAAAGGAAGGAGAAAAGAGAAAAAGAAAAGAGAAAAAAGATTGTAACGTGGTAATCAGTTTAAATAAATATATTTTATACATATAAAATAAATTGCAAATTTCATACGTGCTCGTTAATTAAAAACAGATTTCGAGAGATTATTATTTTCTCGTGTTACGTAGGACAACGAACACGTCGTGGATAACGAACGAGACACACAAACGGCGACAAAGGCGGCCGATCGATAGAAAATAAGGGATTAACAGGTAGATACGAACACTCATCTCGCCGTCGCCGTGCATCTCCGATAACGAGATCGGCACGAGCGCAGGCGGTGGGAACGCGTAAAATCCCGCACGTAAACCGGCGCGTAATGCAGTCGATGCAGGCCGCGATGCGATTACGAGTCGAGGACGACGAAGCGACGATGCATACACGACCGAATTCGTGTATACAAATCTCGATGGTGCATGCGCGCCTAATACCACAAGCCACAAGCGAATTTGCGCGGTATGCTTTTGATGAGTATTCCGGCGATCACGAATCATCCTCTTTTGTGGACGCACTAGGAAATGGGAACGAGTTCTCCGAGATAGTGTTCTGTGTGCATCTGATAATTTATAAAAAGTCAACGAGAGAGAGTGCAATGAATCTTTATCGATCTGAATATCACAATTATAATCACAATTATCTACATTAATTTAGGATATAATTCAGGATATCTTGTTTTTATGGAGAAAAGGGGAAATATTAGTTAGGAAATTTTATAGAAATATTTTATTATGATCTTTTTCTTTCATTTTGAGCGACCCTTTCAAGACAGCAAAGTGGCTCGTGTACATTCAGCTTTACAAGTCGTAATGCGGGAAGAATAGAAGGATACTTTATGAAATTGCATTGTTTGATATTGTCTGATATTGGCACAGCTACAAGAAATATCGATGTACTGCCAATATCTTTCGTAGAAATCGCAAAAGTCTCATTGTTGTACCGCGTTATTTAGGATCAGTGATCAGCTATCCTGTGTGGAAAGGGGGGGAGGAAGGTTAATATTGTTCACACGCGGATACGTTCGGAGGATGCTGAAAGAATGATAACTGCGATAATAGCACGATCTGTGGTTTTATACGGAATGGTAAAATTTCATCGAGAGATAATTATTAGCGAAGACGGAAACGTTTGTGTGAATGCTGGGTGATTTAATGGAGAGCCAAATGGGTGATTCATGTCCGGATCGCATTTGTAATCTCCGGAATTTTTCTACCTATTGGATTCAAAGTCTCGGCTTTTTGTCGATGGACGTGAAAGAATTCATCCGACTCCATCTCCTCCGACAAGACCGGTTTAGTTGCTTTGTTAAACCTTAAACAATACCTGTGACGTCAAGCCTGAAAAGCATAAATTATAAAACAATTTGTTACGCGGTATATTATTCTTCTTATAAAACATGAGCAAAGCGATATAAAGAAAATTGAATTATTTAGATTTTATTTTAAAATTTAAGAGGAAAAGACAAATTTTTGTATGTCACATAGATGATAATAAGGAAAAGAAAAGAGAGAGAGAGAGAGAGAGAAGAGATGCGATAAATTTAGAAAACAAGCTTATCAGTAAAGTTATCAATTCTTTGACTCGACAGATGCGAGTGATTAAAGAACTAATTAAAATCACGTCAGCTGGCAGTCACATTTTTAGCGAGTTCGGTGGCGGTTCGTCGATAAGAAATATCGAGCTTCCATCGCTGATGTTACGCTGTGAAAAACGCTCTCAACTTCTAATTAAGTGTAGGATGGCGTTGTCGCCAAGTCTGAGCGTCGGTTTAGTCTGGTCACACGTTGCTTTGACTATCAAAGACGAATCGTGCCTTTTTCCTACGGCCAATTTGCTACGTAGGGAATAATCTTAAGCGAAAGAGCAAAATCATTAATCGTCTCTTTATACGTGACGGAACGGAATCGGAGAACACGTTAATATTAATTAAATTACGTATCTCTGAAAGTATTCCTCTTCGAGAAATTTTTATACTTGCCCTTTTGCGTTAATTGAAAATCCCGCATCGGCGAATTAAACGGGAACGGGATTCGTTCGAATAGTATAATACGATAACATAAAATATCAATTAGTAACAGGCACGGATAAAAAGGATTATATATAAAAAAAATGTACCATGATAAAATAACGAAGTTTTATAATACGTAAGGGAATAAAGAGAAGGTTTGAAGTGCTCGACAAAGTGTAACAAAGTCTGGAAAATTAAATATTTTCAGACACTTCTTCACGTCTTTGCATCTGCAAGTTTAATTTAATCGAATCTTTATAAGATTCTTCAATTTCGCGAAAAACCGCACGGCGACACCGGCGAGACGGGCAAATATTATGACAGCAAATTTTCTCCGAAGTGGTCGATGTTGGATAGTGGGCTGGGATCGCTATCGAGACTCACCATGGACTTCGCGCAAAGTTTCCGCGCCGGCTTTAATTAGCAGCGAGCGTAATTGCGCCCGTTTTCAGGCCGCTGTTGATTGGGGTGCGCTGACGCGACATTTTTAATAAAGAGCCCGCTTTTTACGAAAGTTAGCGTCGCGGGCGCGCTTTGGAGACGAGGAGACGAAAGGTAAATCACTCCGGACGATGGAACGTGGCATGTTGTTGCTTCGCTCCCGTCCCGGCGTCCAAGAGGCGATATGAACGTCGGCTACAACGCTCGGCGGGGAGATTTTTCTCGAATTACGAAAGTTCTCGCGCTTCCGAAGATAATTAATGGCGCGGCTGCGAGAAACAGCGGCGCGCAATCGCTCAAACCACCGTTGCCACGAACGGAGAGGAAGGCGTCGGCGATTTCTTTCAATTATCTCGGGCGCTCGTCACGCGCGTCGCTCGGAATTTTATTCGCTTTGACGAGATTGTTTCCCTTCCGTCGCTTCCCTTCCGGAGTCCCTTTAGCTACCGCCAGCCAATAACGACGACATCAATAATATTACTTTATCTGCCTTTGAACATCTGTTCGTGGAGATACATTTGCTCCGCGACTCGTTTTTCTATTTTATCGCATTTAGCTTACGTTTCTAACTCGTTTCGTAATAGTCGCAGTGATCTTTTTAGTGCGTTTAGTTAACTCTGTATAACCGGAAAATGACGAGATATACGACACAGGACTGAGTGCGCTTACGCGAGCCGGAAACGGGAAATTCCGGCGTGAGGTTTTCGGCCGTGAGGTTTACACGCACGAACGCGATATTACACGGTATAATCTCATGCAATCCACCGTCCTTTAGTAGGGCTTACGAGATCCTCGTAAAATGGATTCCATAAAATCTCGTTGTGCGCCCTGATAACCTGGTAAAACTTCGCGATCGCCGCCACGCGCATAGCTTCATGAGGGAGGACGATTTATTTATCGCGCCACGTCAAGCATTTTTCTATCACGGTCCTGTGAATCCTGCTCCTCCGCGGCGTTATAAAGAAATTATTTATCTGGTTTCGCCGACTACCAAATTTCACGGTTGATCGATACGTGACGTAAATGTCACGTTTAACGCTTCAGGTTTACACGCGAAAACCGCAAGTATCCGCACGAAATTACGAATTCTGAAAGGAGCTCAACGAAATAGGATAAAATCAAGAAATGTGAAAGCGCAGTTCGCATTCTGCAATTTTTTTTTCAGTATTCAGCAGTCCTTATTCTTGTACGTATGTGTTTCATTTTCCGTATTAAAAATGCGCGGCAAGGCCATGATTTCACATTTCTCATACGATATTGAGATAGAAGAAAGAAATTCATGGGAACTTTAATTAAAGTCCACTTAAGGAGTTTTCCCAACTTTGTGTCACACGAAGTTTTAAAAAGAAGGCATATTTTTTTTTTATCGCATCGTTCAAATTAATTCTCTAAAAATTTAATAAAAAAAGAAGCAGTTAAGAAGAACGTGGCTGAATTAATTTTCAGAAGTGATACTTTGCTGAAAATGTCTCTCTATACGTCAAAGATGTTAGAACCGGTAAGAAGTAGTAACAGCATACGGTATAGGTAGCTGTAAGTAAAGCGCTGTAGCATATTCCTGCGTGGAAGGGTATAGTTGAGATGTCGCAAGAAGCGCGGCCTGTAGCATCATAAGTGCAAGATGTAGCATCTGGCGACGCGCCAATCTCGAGTGTGGCCGACTTAACGTTATTGGTCTTAACCGCCCGACGTGATTTGGAGGACTCGACATCTCACTTTCTTATCGCGCAAACGTCCACGAAGCTTTCGGCTCGTTAAAAACTTAATTTAACTATTCAGTTTTATTACACATTACAGACGGACAGACCGGACAGAACGGAAAGTCAGTTTTTTACATTTTACGTTTTACGAACGTAAGGAGTGGAAAACGTCAAACGAGAATTTACTTTCGATTACGTAAAACTTTTCGATACGGCGGATCTTTGTGTCTGCGGATCGTTGAAGAGGCCGCGCTGCACAGCGGCTATGTAACTTTGTCTGCCGGCCATTCCGACAAAATACCGAATCTGGCAGGATAATAACCGAGCGCTTTTCCGTGCTAAACGGTTGCATGAGCACGCGCGGTCGGCCGCTGGTGTGAGAAAACGAGCGAGCGGGATTCGGCTGGTGTTTATTCACTGCAAGAGCAAAGGAATTTCGAATTTTTGCCGTACGCCCTGGTGAATTGCGATGAAAACAACATTCCGCGCCGTTGCAACGGCGAGTCGTATATTTTATCTGCCTGGACTGGTTTTCGCTTCCTCCGATTCCCCGCCTGCTATTTCCCGCGTGATCTCTCTCTCTCTCTCTCTCTCTCTCTTTCTCTCCGTCTCTTTCTGTCTCTCCGCGTTCAGCACTCTCCGGGCTGCACTCGATGTTTGTTATCGAGCCTGGTTGAGCTCGAACTGGAAGTTTACGCTCGAAGCAGCCCACCGGGAGGCCTCCGGCTGTATATTCTTTCTGTTCCTATTCTTTTCCCATGTTCGTCCGTACTACGTCATACCGGTACATTCTGGATTATCGTATACATGTTATTCGGTCTGCGAGCATACGTATCAATTTTGCGTGACTTCTCGATTAATCAATCGAAAGTCCTTTCGTAAAACTTTACTTTAGTGGTACAAATCGTTTCACGGAAATGTGGGATAATCTGGATGAATTGTTTTCATTTTTGGAATTTAAAACGAAGTAAAAAGATGGCGCGAATTAAAAAGTCAATTTTGAACTCAAAAGATTTCTACGATTCGCTTAAGTATCGTTATCTGGATAGATAGATAAATGGTATAATAAGCGTGTGGCGCTTTATTTTCTCATAAAAAATTAATAAAGCTATTCAGAATCAATCACAACCTTATGAGTTTTTTGTGTTCCATTCTCGAAATTTTACTGTGGCTACGGTAGTAGAGTGTTATAAATCAAATTCTTTCCGCTGATTTTAAAATTAATTTTTTTTTTCGACACATTTATTGACTTGTGATTCTGAATAATTAATTCTTTTATAGGAAAACCAAGCGTCATATATTTATATTGTTTTATTTATTTAATAAGAACACTCTGCTTGTAGAAATTTTTTGAGTTTAAAACTGATTTTCTAATTCGATGCCATCTCCATGTCAGTAATGTCTAATTTTCCCATAATGCAACAGTCACTTTTTCTTGCTAATTCTTCGATAGATCGTTGAAATATCATTAATCTAAAGATGATAATCTCAAAGCTGTGGGATTGGAGACTGAGCGAGTATCCATAATAAGAGTTAAAAAGAAAGAAAGGAGTATTCCACACGCAAATAACATCGTCAATTAAAGTTTAATGACATTTCGCGACGGCGTGGTCAAAACGTATGACATGAGAATCGGAGGAACGTTTCATTCGGCGAACCTGTAGATTGTTGCGGAATTGCTCCTCGTTATCTCTCAATAACAATCCCGACAATGTTTATCGCGTAACGCATATATATATATGTGTCTATATCATCATATTTCGTCCGTCGTCTGCCTTGCGATTAATTCGGGTTAATGTAAATGCGTGCAAACGTCGCGATTAGCGCCGCGGCCGTGGCGCCGGTTAATCCGACTCGCTCGTTTACATTGTTTTCCCGGATGCCTCGTCATAACGAAGTAACGATGTCGTGGCTCGTTCCCGACGGTTAGCTCTGCTCTTATATAGGCAGGCGAATATCCAACAATCCCCGTCGCCACTCATCCCTCGTTCTCGTTCTCGCTCTCTCCTCCGCACGGAGATTGTACGTATGGAATAAGAGCCCGGGGGTTAACCAATGGTGCGGTCCATTAGGGGAGGGTCCCGACCCTTTATGAGGCACCAGCACGTCACTTCGCGTGGCATAATGCCCCATTTCTGGTTGTCTGCTCGTCTCGTAAATTCCGTCTCGAGGGTCGTTCCCGGGACGAGCAGCTGGCTCTCCCTCGCGGCGCGGGCCCCGCTTCTTTTCGACCCCCGATATTTTTCGTTTCCCTCCGACCGGCCCGTTAATTTTTTACATCGTCTCATATTTTTTTTGTGATATATGTTCAACAGGTTCGGCTGGCTCGGTCGTTTCACTTGTTGATCATTGACGGGTTTACGCGCGGCGCGCAGGCCGACTGTAAATTATCCTCTTTCGCGAGTCCGCGCGTATCGAACGCGCGAGATGTAAAACGGCAAGTCGCTCCTATCTTTAAATTCGCTTCGAAAATCTCGCAGTGGCTTGCAGTGGCTCGCAGTTTATCGTCACGAGCCGACGTCACGATCATCGTCATTCGGAGCGGACCGGACAACCCAATTTAAAAGACGAATCTAAATTGTTTAATCGATTTCGCGGCGAGGACGAGAGCGAAGGCGAGAACGAAATGAATTCGCACGATGAAACATGATTATACGTCTCTATCATTTCGCGGAGCGAGTGGGAGGGCTCGGAGGATATCACTCGCGCCGAATTGAACCGTTGCCGCTCTTTTTGCCCGCCGCGCGGATTCGAGTGATAAATGGCAAATCGCGCGCTCTCTTTATCACGAGGGGATACCTCGTCGAAAAAGGCTGAAAGGCTGAAAACGCGTAGCGGATCGGAACGGAAAAAAAAAAAAAAAAAAAGAAAGAAAGAAAAAGAAGGAAGAGTCCGCGCGCTCGCCTCTCGCGATTGAACTCGTAAATAACGGCGTCGCAATAAATACTATCTGTCGCGATATCGCGCCTCCGAACGACGCGACGCGTTCGCGGACGGGCGGATCGGAAAAGGGCAACGGCCGAATCTCGTCGCAGATTTCTCCCCTGGCGCTGATCGAAACGCCGCCGCAAACGCATTATCCTCTCGACGTGCGCGATAATATAACGCGACAATAACTGTCGCGCCCAGATGCGTCGTCGTTCGGTCGCCCGTTTCGATGCTCGGTTAGGTCATCATCCGGCACGAGATGCGATCGCGATCCGATTAATTGAGCCCCGGATACGACGTAACGCGTAATTAGCCTGATAACTGCAATACAGCCATCTGGCCGCCGAGGACGCGCGGGGTCTTCTCGCGTTTCAACTGTTCATCAACTCCGTAACACAATATTCACGTTCGCCTCGACGTTCCTTTTCTTCACTTGGGATTCTATTTAGAATTCATATTTCATTCGAATCATGGGATTCGAAAGGAAGTGGGAATATAAAGTAAAAATGTTATAATAATTTGAAATATAAAATGAAATTTAAATTATATTACAAAAGTAAATTTCATCACAAGTTGTTGTAGATAAACTCGGGGAATTTTCTGCGAATTTTAATTAAAATTAAAATTAATAAAGTTATAATTTTAATTGTGTGTTTAATTGGAATGTACGTATGTGTTTATGACAGAATTCAGTTTTTTTAGTTAGTTTCCTTTTTTTTTTTTTTTTCACGATCGTTAAACGGTAATAAACGAATGAATTTTTAGTTCAACAGTATGGTTCTATATCGCGAATAACGAGGGCAGACGATTATGTTTGATGGCGAATAACGTTCACGGCGTTCAACCAGATCGTAAACTGCACTTTCGGTTGCGCGCACGAGAGCTTTCTGCCTATCGGCCCGGGCTAAATTTCATGTTCGTTACGTCCGTTACTGTATCGACCGTGTCGTCGCGGCTTAACAATAACCGGTTTTTGGATCTCGGTAACGCGTGTAACGCCGAGCCGCTCCTCCCTCGCTCCCGAAGGGAAAATCTAATCGCTGTCGAGAGCGCGTGATTTAATCGCCCGCTTTCAATCCCGGCTGGATCTCTGGCGAAGCACCAATATGACGCTCGGATATAACCACCATACTCTCTTATTGATGAAAAAATAAAATTGATGAAAAAAATAAAATTGCCGTACCTGGACATCGCGTTAAATTGGATTTGTACTCGCTGTACCGTCCGACGTAAAACATTATGAACTTATGGATTATGCATAACTTCTTGTTTATTCGAAATATTATTAATCGTTTAATAAACCGATTTGATAGTGCTCTAATCTATTTTGCCATATTTAATAACGAAATTGAGATATGGCCTGTTGTTGCTGGCACAATGGCTGAAATTACGTGTTCGGAACAAAAAAAAAAAAATATATATATGGATTTATAAAAAGCGGAAGTAAATGGAAAAGTGCGAAATTGAATTGTTTTTATCGAGAGTTGGCGCGATTCGAATGACAAAACACCAAAACATACCGTAACATTTGTAACGAAAGGCCGAACTTTTCCTAAAATTAAAGAATTAGAATGGCAAATTAATGAGTTGCTTAAAAGCCTATCACCTTGATTAAATCTTACGTTCTTTCAGCCCGTTTTAGAGGAGATTGAGGCTTTTCTTCCTACGTTGAACCGAAAGAAGAATCCTTAAAGAATTGTTCGTCTCGAGATAGACAAGTGTTCCGAAAACTACTCCGCGGTAGTGGAAACTAAGTTTAATGTTACACTCGGGAATTAAAAGTTCTTAATGGGCTTCTGTTGAATGGGTTTAAATGCGATTTCGGGGTCGACGATCGAAAATCGCACCCGTGAATGCCGCAGAGCGGGTTGATCGAATCGCCACCTGCGTACAACAGCGATATCTACGCGAGCGACTATGGATGAATACCATTTGGCCGTTTTATGCGCCCATTTCAACTGTATCCCACCGGGGATTATCAATCTCGAGCGATCAATTGATAAGTTAAACTAATTAAGAGCGTACAGAATGACGGCCAACGAGTTCGGGAGCGCTTATCGCGCCGCGTTTCCAATTATCGCGGCCGGTGATTAGTGTAAACCACCTTGCCTCTCGATTATCGCGTTTCGAACTGTCAAATATACTCGAACGTCAACATCGACGGGCATCAACATCAATGAGCATCGAGAGTAAGTGGTGTCGCGATATAAATGGCGCATATCGCGGTCTAATACCTCTTCCGTGGATATTCCCGCGCTCGATAAAACCCGATCGTCGTGTTTTGCATCGGAATTGTCCATTGCGGATGAATCGGCAAGTAATTGTTTTTATTCGCCGATCGTCAACGGCTTTCGTCGTCTTTCGTCTGCTCTGAGCGAGACCAAACAGTTTGCGAAACGGAGTTTGCATAACTCCTTAGATAAATGCGCCAGCCGTTGCGACGATATTAATTCCGCCATTCCGCTGATAACCGGCTTTGCAATATCGAATAATATTTGCGGTAGGAATGCGTTGGATTGTTAACAGCTTAACTTTTATAGTTTGCAGCAAGATATCTTTATCTTTTTCGCAACGAAGAAAGAAGAAGAAAGAGATTATTGAATGATTACATCGTATCTTTCACATCGGTGAGATAATGACGTTTTTGATAACAGTAAAATTTAATGAGGCAATTTCCCGGGAACAAAGTCCCGTGGAATTCACGAAAGAATCCTCCCCTATTTCGTGACAGAAAAACGTTTGCGGGCTCTGCAAAGCCACCGGCAGTAGGAGCTCCATCGACGCAGGAAATTACATCATGGACAAGCCGGAAATGACACGACGAACGAAACGATCCGCTCGCCCGTACCGATGTAGCGCTTCCATAAGGAAATCCTGTCGATTCACGATTCACGAACATCCGCGTTTTGTCAGAGGTAATCTAGGTGACAGGATATTCGCGCGAATTGATTTGCAAGTGCGATCGGTCATCGATCTATTGGGGAGGGGGGGGAAAAAAAAAGTAGCATTATCGTGCGCGCAGAATTTTTTTTAATTTTTCACCGTTACCGCAATACTCGTACGTATGTAATAATTAGCATTTAAGGAAATTACACTCAGCGCTACTACTGTTGTCCCCCGCTTTTTAATTCACGCTACGTGCAATGAGAATGTAGTTGTAAGAGTAATATAGATCTCTTTTATTTTTTCAGGTGAGTGTGTGTGTGTGCGCGTCTGCAGCCCGAACTTTTTAAGCCGCGCGCAGTATGCATCCTGGGGAATTCTTTCGTGAGAGCCTTTCGGAGAAATTTTTCAAGAAGTGAGTCACGCGCGCCCGGCGTACCTTCATCCCCCGGCGTATATCGCCGGCACGTACGTCCGTTTGCTAAATGCAAGCTATTCTTATAACAGATCGCTCCTATCTCCTTCGAGAACGCTTATTTAACCGGCGAATGTTTCCACGGTCGGGGGCGATTCGTCGCTAATTAGAGTAGAGAAATGCGTAACGAACGTTTGCGCCTCTTGACGGACAAAGTTATAACCGAATAAGCTTTTCGCAGCTTTGTATATCTCTGTTATAATCATCATATTATAATAGTATTATTGTAATTATGCGATAATATATAATTTTACGCCGCGAAGAGATAATGAAGAGAAAGTCGGATTAATTTAATTAGGAATGGTTTAATTTAAATATGATTGTATAATAATCTCTCCGTAGTGAATGCCATTAATATAGTGTATAATAACATTACGAAACGCGTACAAAAGTTTTTAGTGAGTATCGAAACGATCTCTGTCCAAGATGCATCGCGATTACTCGAAAATTCTCGTAAAGTTGCAGAATCGGAAGTAGGAAATGGGTAGCTGTAGATCGCGACTGACCGTAACACACCAGAGGTCTGTCTATATTGAAAAAAAGAAAAGCACGTAAGGCCGACCAAGAAAATCGTTGTTCGCGGTGGTCGCGACACGCCATTATCGAAGAGCTCAAGTGGCGCTCCATCCTTCCTCCCTTTTCCGGATTTATCGTTATCTCCTGCTGATAGCTTTCCCATCCGTTCGCGTTGATCACAGGTCTATGGTTGCCGGAGCTGCAAGACAACGGGATAGGAAACGCTCCGTATGGCGTAAAATCTTTACGACGAGTGCACTTCTAAGAACAAATGTGTGCTCATTCTCTGGCGCCGAACTGCTCGGCCGTATTTATACTAGATATTTATTTGGAAATACCAAAGAAACTTTGCTAAATATTTGCCCTCGCTAACGTACATTCTTGCCGAAGCAAATTCACAAAAGAATTCTGGCAAATATTTGAGAAAGTTGAAGAAGCGTTCGTTTCCTCGATCATTTATCTCGGATAGATCGGCAGAAGATATTAACTGGTTTTTTTTTTTTTTACTTATTTTTCGTGTTTTCTAGAATTTAACGCGGTGCTTTTTCGATATTTTTTTCGTGTACGAATTGCTCGTCACGTTGTCTGTGCACTGGATAGATGAATAAATGTAACATGTGACAAAAACATTTTGTAAACATGATGAGTTTATTTGGCGCGAAGTTGATGCTAAGTTGGATTTTTTTCTGAAAAACAGGGTAATAATTTGCGAGATTTAAGAGGCTGGTAGAAAAATATTATTGTACGAAGGATACGGTTGTAATAATTCTGCGAACTTCAAGCGTTTACAATAGTGAGACTCTTTTGCAAAAGGTTATTTTGGACTGACCGTCATTTTGTTAAAAGATCAAAATTTCACGGAAACTGCACATTCGAAAATTCCTTTCAGCTATCTTACGCGCGAGAACGTCATCCAGATTTTTCTGAAAAGCTAACAAGCTGGGAACGTATTTTAACTTTTAACGCTTCGCTAACTTATTCTCACTTTTTCGCATTCGCAGTTTTCGCGTAGTTAGACGTATTTTAGCACTTATTTTGAAAATGACTAAAACATTAAAGGGTTAAAAGTTTGTCTTATAAATTATTTTACACACCCCAACAGTTTGCATGCTTTGTAATTTGTGTTTCACATTTTTTGGTTAATTACGCATACGCGAATAATGTAAATATTATTATATATATATCTCTCTCGTTAGAAATAACTAAGGATAAGTGAAGGGAAATCTTCGGCAAAGAAGAGATTTTTTTTTTTTTTATAGAAATGGACAAAGTCGGAATGATCGTTCCTTTTTTCGTCTAACCGGGAGAAAGATGAAGATCGTCGGAAGCGCGCGCAATTACTTAGGTCAACCTCAAGTCGGACCCTTTTCAAACGATCTCTTCATTTAGACATACACTTTCTCTGCCTTTCCCTCGGCCTTAGTTTTATACGATGAAAAATATATCGAAGGAGAAACATTCGAGGAGAAAATTCGCAGTTTATTCGTGGCCTGATACCTGATTAATGTGTGTGGGGATGTCAGAAAATGCCGCTGCCATAATCCGAAAAATATAAGAGATTTTCAACCGCGGAAAACAATATAAATTCTTTCGATATCCGCTAAGTCGTTTTTCCTTCGCATCGCTGCAAAAATTTTCAAGCGGAAGAATTTTATTTTATATTACAATAAATCAAAGGCACGTGTCAAATATACCGCATGTATGGTGCGGTGTATCTCTTCAGGGCTCCCTTCGAGTGTGATGCGTTTCATGGATGCAGCTGGGAGAAAATCAAATGGTGGAAACATTTTAGTGAAGAGCGAAATGTAATTCCACGGAGATCATGTTTGTGGCGTTTACAGAGACACGCATTCGCCCCGAGGAGGACGCGTCCCAACGCGGTAACCGAGATTCTATTTCGAGGGCTTCTCTCTCTCTCTCTCTCTCTCCCTCCTTGCGTTTCTTGATTAAAAGTGCGGGCTGAAGAAAATTGCAGGCAGCACCACCCAGCGTTCTCCCTGACGTCGTACGCGATCGTTTGTTCGTTTTATCAGATCCTCACGTAAACATTCTCGTTTCTTCTTCTTCACTCGCGATAAAACGGAAGTCTTATTAACGTCATCCTTAATGATATGTTTTTTTTTTCCTCAAATTTTTTCCTCTTTTTAACTATTGTTCTAATGATACATAATTTTCCGTGACACGAGGAGGCTTCGAGAAGTGCTCGGGGGTACTCCTGGGAATTTTCCTGTCGAGAGTAAACGGAATTATGAAATCGTGGGCTCCCACAAGAGAGAGAACGGATGATCTTGATTCGATGAGCGCGGCGATTATGACGCGAGGAGTATTAACTATTTCAAGCGCGTGCGCTCGGGTGAATAGCATCGGGCTGTCTATTTCTACGCGCAGATCCCGATTCGACGATGACGAGGGGCCAGGAGGTGCCCGTGGCTATGAATACACTCGTGCCACGCGTTCGGAGCGTGCCGCGACAGGAGATGCCACGTGCCTCTCCATCCGTTTCTCGTTGCGTGTGCATTTACCTATTACGCGAACGCGAGAGATTTTCTCGCGGATCACGGCCGGATCACGTGCGTTTTATTCAGCACGCGAGAACGGCGCACATAGGAATTGTTAAATTAAGCACAGAACAGGCAATTGAATTATATTCTATACGGAGAATGTCTGGGTTCAGCCGCGAGACGACATCTTGTTATCCGTCTCTAATGACGTCTCTAATGAGAGAAATAGCCGAGAAATTTACATTTTAATCTTGATTATATTTTCTGGCCTATTCGTTTTTCTTCACATTTATTTCGATTTATTTTAAGCACCTTTGAACTTTCGAATTTTTCGAAATTTTTATTTTTAGATATTCATAAGACGTGACAAATCTTTATGCTAATACGTGTGTTTTTATTGTATTTATTTTTACTACATGTTATTTGCGGCGGACGTATCTTCGTACGTCCGAATGTACTGTCCGTTTCGAGCATGCAAATTTGTGCCGCAGCTGTATGTAGAAAACGGCTGGAAACACGGCTCGGACGATATATTAAGAACTGCAGAAAAATTGCAACGAGTTTATTCGCGATCGTAACATTCTCCCGAAAATCCTTCCGTTATAAATAAAACGCGGAAAACCGTATGATAACATATTTCGCAGTCTCGAGCTGCGCTCCGTATCTGAAAACGTTCTACTACGTCTCGATATAAAGCGCGCGGATGCAATAATTTCTTCTGCTAAAAGGCTCACGGCGGCTGATAATATCTTCGAACAATGGCAATGGCAATAAATCATCGCGAATACTCGAGAGCATAAAAGTAAATTGAAACTATCTTATCCTGTTATCAATTCTCGAGGCATCAGCTGTTTTTCCATTGTCAACATTTGTTTTGTTCTCATTTCTATCAATTATCTCGCATAACTCCCTTGCAATTACCTCGGGCAATGCACTCATTCGCATTCGCATTAAAACAATACATTTACGACTCTGATTGCTAATCAAAGGAATACTAACATAATTTTTTAGAACATCTAATATATTTCATCATATGCAATGTATATATTTACAGTTTTTTTTATTGCGGTATACTTATAAATGGCGTGAATAATAATTTCTGCAGTAGCGTATTCGACCTTGCCAATGATAAGTAAAATCAACTTTTGTCTCTCTATGCGTGAGTAAAATATTTCTCGATGCGAGTTAATCAAGGGAGATTTCAATTTCCTCGCGAGACGCTTTCATTACACGCCGAGAGGACTTTGTACGGGGGGAAGTATAAACACCTACAGGACAACGAAAAGGAAATGCAGCCATGGTTTCTGCAATATTACAAGGGTCCCTCTGATCAATCTGCCGAGTTTTATAGCCAGTCAGCAATCGCGGTGAAATGCGAGAAGGAATCGAGGTCCGACATGAGCAAGGACGAGAAAGGCAGGATTGGAAGGAGAACAAGCAAGATGCTACGGCAATAGAACGGAGCATCTGCACGGACGAACGATCCCTCCGGATAGGAATCAGCTCAAAACGATTAAGAATCTAAAAGAGCACGGGGGACAGGGGGGCGGGAGGGAGAGAAGAAGGGATTGCGACCAGCAGATTGAGTAGGTGGCCCTGCTCGAGATCGGAGTTGCTTTAGATCGGAATCACCGTTGCTCCGGGTCGTTGACTCTAACTACTGCGATTACTATTAAACTCCGATTTATCATTGGCTCTTGATCTTTGCTTATTTCCATTTAACTTTTTTTCGAGCTTCCGTTCCTCTCATATATCATGCACGCCATTAATATATGTTTATTACAAACATAAATTATAATCGCACATTTTATATCTGTTCATTTTTTTAAAAAGTTAAAAACTCTCTCTCTCTCTCTTCTTTTCCACTTATTAGTTTTATTATCTTTCGACCGTAACGAATTTAACGGAATTTTGTGTTTATACCCTTCGATTCCACGTGTCGTAATTTCATGTTGAGAGAGTGGCAATGCTGGCTATCGAAGACCAGGGCGGTACATACACTTCGGCCGCTATTCAATTTCTTACGCTCGAGTTTCTCGAGATCTCTCTCCACGGCGCACACCATCCCCGGACCGAAACTTTTCACGTGCCCAGGATCTGGGATGCTGCACGTTCTCTCAGCGCGGAGTGCTCGTTTCTCTTCGTCTTCGATTTGCCGGCATCGAGTCCCGTTCGATGTCTAGAATCGAATGGCGGATGTCTTTTCGAATTCTCCTTCGCGAACGTCTCGGGATGCCCGTGGCTTTCTCACGCCGTATCTTATATCGCTCGCCATTAACCGCACTACACTTTTTCCGTCCCGATTGGTTACATATCACGATGTAAAATTTAATATTTATAAAAAATTGAACAGCTCTTTCGGAATTGGATGGAGAGAGAGAGAGAGCGAGAGAGAGAGAGAGAGAGAGAGAGAGAGAGAGAGACAGCGCATTCTCAGTTCAACATATATTTCCCTGTTAATTGACATAAATAAAAACAAAGTAAAAAACGTATATACGTATATGTAAATGTTATAAAATATTGATATATATAAAAAATTGATAAATTATTCAGAATTGCATAACATCGTGTGTGCGAACCTATATAAATCATTCGTCAACTGTGACGAATCTTTAATCTCGAAATGATTCTGGATAAACACGATATTTCCATAGTTTTTAATAATAATATAAAAAACATAGTAGAATGTAAATGAGCCTTAATAGCATTTTTCATAATATATAGCTGCGTAAAAAGAACTTAATGTAGTGTAAAGATGTTCGAATTGAATTATTCATATTTTTTTGCGTGCTAGTCGCGAGTATATTAGCGCGCTGTTGTATTTTTATTAATTTCCGATGGCAAAGTCCAAGAGATTTGAGATTCCATTTCCCGTTCTTTCGGCTCGATGATCTTTGATTTATGGCGAAGTTGGCAGGATGGATTTCAAGACTATGACGTCGGTGAACGTTACTATGGAAGTGTAATCAGCCGTGTTGGATGAGCGAAAGTAGCCGGTAGTTGTTTCGTACATGTGCGAGATCTCGGTCGTAGGAGGTAAAACTTAAAGTGCACTTTGGACTCCGGTGATGTCTCTTTCCAATTCGCACTCGCGTTACATCATTACAGGATTTTCTCTTTCACAAAACTATAACTTTGGATTCAGTAAATTTAGAGTTGTCGAACATTTCATCTTTCGGTTAAGTAAAGTTTCTATTTTATTACTAACTTTCCTAGTTTATGTGGATCTATGTAAAAGGACGTGCTATTAAATATTAAAAAAAAAAAAAATTACAGGACTGAAAAAAATACAGGTCGGAAAACCGATTCGCTTCGGATTTCTTCCGACAATTTTTTTGCGTTATCTACGATTATTTTGCCACAAGGTACGTAAATACGTGCCGGAATATTCAATTTCGTGAAATTTAATTTCGCGTGTACGTCTAATATTTTTGCCCGAGCTAAATAAACAAAACGAATTCGTGGTGCTACGCAGTAGCGTTATAGCGATTATTAAATTATTTCCATCTTTCACGCACTCTCCCTTCCTCCCTCCCTCTCTTTCTCTCTCTCTCTCTCTCTCTCTCTCTCTCTCTCTCTCTTTCCTCTTCTCTCCTCGCCCCGTTTACTCGCCCCCGTAAGGAAGCGAGCCAAATTCCATCGTTCTTCGAAAGCGGATATTTTACTCAGGAATGTAACGCGTAGCATATTACACATCCATTACATCCGACACCAGGCCTCAAATCTTGTGTCGGAGGCAGCGTTGCGTCTGCTATCGACTGAATTCGAAATATGCTTCGTTGCATAAACGCCTCCCAATCCCGCCGTCCATTACTGCGCGATCCACATTCGATCGGAGAAAACAATGTATAGAATCTGTAAAGGAGGAGAGAAAGAAAGATGTTACATTCGAGAATTAACTCTTTTCGATAAAAGGTCATAAGGTTAAAAGGTCGTAATGTCGCACTCATAGGTTTCCCTAACGGCCACGATATTTCAGTCGCCACACCTGCCTTACATCAGATGATGAAAAATAAGTAATGAAGAATGTTCTAGTTTAAATTAATCCGAAATAAATTTTTAACGTATGAAATGTAATAGTGATCGATCTTATAACGATAACAATTTGAAATTCAAAGAAAATTTTAAAATCCGAAACATAATCAAATTTATCTTATCTTATAATACAAATTTCATTGAAATGTAATAGTGATCGATTTTATAACGATAACAATCTGAAATTCAAAGAAAATTTTAGAATCCTAAACATGATCAAATTTATCTTATAATACAAATCTCATTAGATGCGATTTGTATCTGAAACTTTTAGTTACGTCTCACGGCTGAAGGTTAGCTTAATTTTCTTTTTTAATGCCATTTTTCAAACATGGTAACGAAGATTTTTTTTCCGACGAAAGATTTTTCTTCCTCCAACTTAAAATGTCTCTGAGGGAGCCGTGCCAGTTAAGGGAGAAAATGGGAGCACGTTAGTTAAGGGCTAATTATCGAGTTACAAAGCCATAAGTTCAAAGCCGAAGCCATTTCCGAACTCTTGAGCGAAGGTTCCTTGCGGCCCTATAGATTCCGACGTAGGGCAGCTAGCCTTTAGAACGAGACGAAGCATCGTCCTGGGACGTCAAGGAGATACGATATCATCTCGTGGAGTAGGAGGAGGCGTCGTGTGTCCCAGCTGTACTCAGCGGGTGACATTCTCTCATGGCTTTGTCTAGTCACTAACTCGCCCTAGGGCTCCCTTACAAGAGCAGACTCGCTCTGTTGTAACCGGCCCATAGTTACACGCAGTCGCCTACAGTCGGTTACAATACGCTGTCATCCTTACTCCCCCCCCTCTCTCTCTCTCTCTCTCTCTCTCTCTCTCTCTCTCTCGTCAAAGGAACGCAAGGTACTTCGCTCTTGATGCACTTCGCTGATTAAGAGAATACATCGCTTCGAGAGAAGCTTGTTACAAGCCTAAATTACAAGCATACGGAGTTGATTTGACTTCTTTTGACTTGTAACACGAGCGTCGCTGATCTCTCCCTCTCTGTTTACTTCTCTCGATAATTAACGGCGGCGAGTCGGTAAGGTGTGTCGTCGTGTTTTTTTTTCCGAGAATTAAGGTATCCTCCGCGCGCGATGAAACGCAGAATTTTAAGTTCTAAATTCCGCCGCTCCGCGCGGTGAAACCGAGAGCTTTGCGTATAAATTTCGCGAGATCAATGCGATATCGCGAGGCAGTTTATTTGATATTCGCGTTATGTGACAGAGCGCAGGACATCTTGATCCTCGTCATGTCCTGCTCCTGATGGAGCGACGCGGTAACAACATATCGACACGTGCAATCGCCTGCATGCATCAAGTCACGTGCGACGACTGATATGCGTTGGATGTCTCTCTCTCTCTCTCTCTCTCTCTCTCTCTCTCTCTCTCTGTCTCTCTCCGTCTTATTCTCCGCGGATCATTCCCGTCTTTCTCCTATGCTCGAACACGCTCCGGCAACCATCCAATTATTCGACGCTTATACCGCAAACACACCGGCTACCGTAGACAAAGCCACTGGAACGTGTTAAATGGGATTAATGTGCTTACGTATGTCCTGTTCGATCGACCGTTCCCTCGCAGTCGAGTGGGAAATCTGTGCCACTGCCGATAGTGGCGCGACATAATTCAAGCGAACAGATTTAAACACAAGCGAAAACTAGGACGCGACATTTGACGCTATTCTCGCCGTTTCGATCAATTCCCGATCTCTCAATGAGAGTAATGAATAATTAATTATTATTACGTTCTAATTAAAATAATTATGCGACGCGAAGTATGCGCGCACACCGGAGATTTTTACGCGTCAGTATATATACATATTAATACATATTAATATATCCATTAATTAATTAATAATTTCGATACGGATGAAATATAAAATTATTCGCCCTTTATGAGAAAGCTTATTAGGGAAAGTTAAATAATATTGAACGTGAGCTTTCACTTTGCAGCCTTTATTATCGGGTAATTTAAAATATGGATAATTTAATTGGTCGCGAAATTCCAGGAATCTCGGGTATGCTTTTATTCGTATAATACGTTAAATTCCGCAGCCCGTCGACGGACGAGCGGGCGGCTCTCAAAGGAATTGTAATTGTTGTGGAAAAACGAATAATCCGGGCTCGTTTGCTCTGTGCTAATAAATTAAACTGTGACCGAGTGTTCGCGCGCGGAGACGCGTTTTCGGCGCGCGTGGACTCGCTCGGGAGAGTTGTTAGCGAGGAACGGAAACGCGATTACGTCTGCGGTCGCGGACTTCCGAAGTGACCGACGGATCAACCGCCGTCCCTTCCCGTGCACGTAACTCGCGGGTGCATCGTCGTCCAGCGGTAGCGATATGTACTCGGGACAAGTCGGGAAGTGGCCGCAGAGCCCCCAATGGAAACTACTTGGGAACTGTCATTATCCGAACGCGGATTAATTCTCGTTCCTAGTCGCGGCCGCGGCAAAGCGAGAAACCAGCTAGATATCGACATAGCGGTGCGTGCCTCTGTTACGGGCTGATAGCCAGAAATATCATTATCCCGATTGCCAAAACCGCCAACCGCTGTGACGCTGGTGTCTTTTTTTTTTTTTTTTTTTTATTTTGTTCTCGTAAATCAACCTACTCGCCGATCGGTTCACTTCCTCCGCGTCATCGCGTAATTTTGGATCTTTTCGGGAATACGTTGTTATTCTTGCACGCGGCAGATTCTTGATTTTTTATTTTAACGGCTTATCGTAATTACACTTATCGACGTATGAATCAATTAATCCAATTATTGAGATGATATATATATTAGCGATTTTAACGCGCGATATAATTAATTAAACGTTATTTTATTGAGAATTATTGAATGAAATATTCAACGTATACGAGTCTCATTTAGGCTATCCGCGTCGAACCCTTCCGAGCCGAACCCTTCATTAACAGTAAGGTAATTGCGATGTCCAACTTTCAAAGAGGATACCAAACTCGGCGGGTTAAACTTGTGCGATAGCGTCTCAATATTAACGTCGTATTAACGGCGAAACAATGCAATCCATTACCTCGTCATCGACCGCGGCAAAGTGCGCGACGTTACATTATATTACATCGCGGCGAACGTTTCGCAGGGCGCACAATGGCACACTCCTTGGCAACTGTAATTACATAAATTAAGTTTAATCAGCACGTCGCGCGGCCTCGCAGCCCCCTGAGACTAATTTCGTTTGCGACCCGGAATCGGTGTCGCGGTCGAGCCGGCACTTCCTCCGATCTCCATTGTCGCCGATTGTTTAATTACCAGCACCGTCTAATTCTGATTTATCGTGAGTATCCCGCGACCGAACTGAAACGAACACCATTGTTTCAGTTTCACTCCTCCATCCGGTTAATTTGACACACCGCTTCCGAAAATACATCTCGCGATCCCATATTTATAATTTTCGAGGCGCGAACTTATTATTACGCGTTTTATTCGCGCCGTAATTTTTCGATGCGAATTATTTACGAGACGAGAATAATTTTGCAAAGAGTTACACAAAAGATGAATACCGAGGTACATCGGCAAGGAAATTTTCTACGTATGCGTCGTAAATTTGGACCGTAGACAATAGAATACAACACAATAGACATTAGTTCGATATCAAGCAACAGTATCGAGATATCGAGCGTATAATTTCTAAGTGAAATTTGGCATAATTGGATTATTTGGCTCACATCCTCGAATCGATGTGCACATTAGTCGGTATATTACTCTCGTATACGCAATTGTGATCCCGTCTGTATGTATAATTCAAGCTTATCAAAAGGAGACTGAATCGATAACGGTGATATTTTTGCGGCGGTTTCCCTTTTCTTGTGCACAGTGCACAGTTCTTGTGCACAAGAATCACGTCCGGAGCTTCGCTCCGCTTTCATGTCACTCCGCTGTCATGCATTACGGCACCCCGCGATGTCGAGAAAGAAAGAATATGATCTTTTGTGTGTGTGTGTGTGTGTGTGCGTGTGTGCGTGCGTGTGTGCGTGCGTGCGTGCGTGCGTGCGTGCGTGCGTGCGTGCGTGCGTGCGTGCGTGCGTGCGTGCGTGCGTGCGTGCGTGCGTGCGTGCGTGCGTGCGTGCGTGCGTGCGTGCGTGCGTGTGTGTGTGTGTGTTGAACGCTTCATATCCAGGCATCTCGGATGTAACATGTTAAAATTGGCAGAAATTATAAGAAATTTTATACCATAACGTTTTTTGCATTCTTCTCGCTTATCGAGAGATTCGGTCGATAATCCAATTAAATTCCTTCGAACGCTGAAAGATTCGAACAGGTATATCTCGGTATTAAAATGGCCATTACGTTTCGAAGCGCGAGACGCGTTCCTCGACGCTTTGCGGAAAGGATGTAGTTATCGCGGAAGGATTGCCTCGGATAGGAGTGACGATAGCCATTTCGTGGTGAGCCACTAGTCGGAGAATAGTCGACGCTGATTAACGGCGCCGCAAAATTACCGGGTTACCCAGAGTTACGTTCGCCCGAGCTATAAAAATCTAGCGCGTACCGTCTGCTTAGTAATCTTTTATCTCTCCTTCCTTTTTCGGGATCTCCTGTAAAGGATAATAAAGGATAACCGCTGTCGGCGAGAGAGCTTCGCGAACAACAACGTTCTTTAGACATTAATTATTGAGAAATTAATATACATATTTTATCAGTCTATCTATTTTATTATGTCGTTAAAGTGAATTATTGACTTATCTTGGAACAAAACATGCTCGATGCTTTTCCTTTCTTTTTTTTTTTTTTTTTTTTTCCATTATTTTAAACAGAACAGTCTTTAAAAGATAGGCATCGATGAAAAAATATTTCTGAAATACAATCACGTTATATGAATAATTTATTCGTTTCCATTAGAGTACGTAAAACGCATATTTTATGTTTGCTTATAAATTATACGAAATTGCATTCTTTGGTAATTATTTTTTGAATATTATTTTTAACAAAGAGCAATTCGTTTCGATGATTTTATGTGATAATATCGACAACGGTTTAATTAAATTAAATTAACGAATAGAGATTTAATAAAGAGTGAACTTTTAATTTTCAATATTAGTCCAAAAACATGTTTATAAAAGTATTTATAAATTTTATTATTATTGAAAATTTTGTATATTTTGCTATTAAAGGCACATATTTACAAAATATTTTGCAGCAGGTAATTACTTTAATAAACGATATTCAGTAAATATGCTAAATTATGTTAAAAGCAGCCGCGAGAATATTATACATTATAAATCGATTAACTATGAAATTTCCTGTGCTTATTTTTATCACTTTTATATAGATAATATTTAGTTTAATATATTTAGTATATTTAATATATTTTTAAAAAATGAAATGAAAATTATAATTTTTTAAATAATAATTTTTTAAAATAATTAAACACATATGCATTATTCTATATCTTTATTTTAATTAACTATTATGGAAATATTTCTGGTGGAATAAATACTTCGTAGTTTTATCATTTTATATTATTATTATACGTCATATCCACATTATTTCATCTTGTTATTAATTTCCCAATAAAAATTGATATACCGGGTAATAGAATTAATTACATATGATGACGGATATTATATGAATAACCATATCATCTTATAACAGCGATTATCTCTCCACCAATGAAATAGAGTACATTTTTGAAATATTACATTCTCTACCGCGGCATTTCACGGAAAAGAGCACGAGTTCCTTTGTTCGTTAATTCAAGCGGTCTTTAATTAGCGGGAAAGCGCAATGATATTTTTATTCAATCGCAAAATGGAGAATTTCGAGCGTGTTCCATGTTATATGTCAGCAGCATCGAAATGCCATTCTTGGCAAAATTACAAAGTCACCAAATACACACACACACACACACACACAGAGAGAGAGAGAGAGAGAGGGAGAGCGAGAGAGAGAGAGAGAGAGAGGGGGGGGGCACATACACGTCACATACATTCTAATGGATATATTTCATTTGGGCAACGCGCTGACCTTCGAGTTCTTGGCTGCGGTTAAATGTCAAGGATTTCGTTCCTCGTGATTTTAAATCGCGAACGAAGCGACTCGGTCGCGTTTTCCGGAGCGGGCGAGATTTACGAGGGATAATTACGAATCCTGTCGCGATTATATCGCACGAGCCCGGAGGATCGCGTCGTCCCCTCGCCGACGAGCGCCGGCTTCGCCGATCGTGACGAAGATCGAGATATCGGGCGGAGTTTTGCGCGAAAGAGTGAAGATTGGATGGGGGTTTGGAAGAGAGAACAGACGCGGGGGAAGTGGAGCGAAGTTACATCCATCTTATCTGTCGATTCGTTGCCAAATGAATTCGCGACGCAATCCAATCGATCGATTAATCTTCCCGCGATGAATACCACCTTCCCCGAGTCGCGCAGCCATTCTTCCGAGAATTTCAGATGTCTCGAAACGCGAGACCCCCTCCCCCCCCGTCCCGTCGCCCGCTTTGACGCATGGCGCATCCGCCGTGGTGTTTTAATCTACGTAATGGAGCCACATCGATAACTACGCAGGTCGCGGTCAGCGCGGCAAACGCGTACGGCACTCTCCGTACGTAATAAACGCGTATGCGTGTGGCCTCGGAAACAGGTAATATTATACACAAAGTGCGTTTGCCGCGCGCGCCTCCCCCATTGGCATCCCCCTTCCCCTCCCCTCCCACCGCAACGAGACCGATTAATAATCGCGTCGCACAGCCGTGCGCCGCGATATAATTTTTGCCGCGTTAAATTAATTATGCAGCGATTCCGTGCAGGCGCTTGTGCGCCGCAGATTGCTAGACGATGCATCCCCCGCGCGATCGATCCCTCTCTCTAAGCGTCGTGCAAGTTGAATTCCATCGGGCGCACCGTTGCACACTCGACGTCGGCCTCGGGCGATATTTCCCAACGAAAGGCACTTCCGCCGTGTGCGGTACCCGTGTGGTATACCTGAAGAACAAAGCGCGGTGTAACGCGCGGGATAACAGGTGGGCCGAGCCAGACTCCTGTCGTTATTGCGATTAACCCGGAATAAGAGTCACGGGATAAGAGACGATCCCGACCGATCGAGGCAAAGGACAAAGGGCGTTAATTGACGGCCGTTATCGCGAGAAATTAAGCGGGACGTGATCGAGAAACTGAGTTGCCGTTCTCTCGCGTATTTCACTCGCGCGTCCTCGTCTCCGTCTAGCTCTTCTCCACCCGAACGTGCCTGCGCCGAGAGACGATGGATTTAACTTTTAACGATTGCAGTTTCTAACTCTGCGTTTGCCACCGAGCGTATTCGGCCGCCCCCCGTCAACGCGATTCGGCGTTCCCGGGTTAACCGGGAACGATTCTTTTCCCGCGAGTACACCGCGGGAATTGAAGAGGAGCTCTCGGCGTATTTCAAGTTTCAAGCGCACCCTCTCCCCCTTTGAAATTTTCTCTCGACGAGTCAGGATTTTTTCCGTTACTTTAATTAGCAAGCCGCGCCGTACACACCGTAGCTCGGAGTCCGTGTGTTTTTGCGCGCGGGAGATAACTTGCGCGCTGGGGAGGGCAAATATGTGAGGCTGGCAAAAACGAAGGTTGACACCACGAATAAAACGCCCCTGGTCGTCGGGAAGGAAAACAATCCCTGGCATTCGCGGGCGGTGGCGGTACGGTCAGGTTGCGCCGTATGCGGCCGAGACGCGGGCGAGACGCGGACGAGTCGCAAGAACCAAAACGACAGAATGAGCAGTCGACGGTTAAACCGTACGTACGGATTGCAGGTGGATTACAGACTCGTTTTAAAGCCACGCATAAACGAAATCGGCGGACCATAAGCTTTAATCGCGCTCGGAGTGACGCGCTTCTTACGCGCCATGTAAATCCCGCTTTCTCGCGCTGTTGTGCCGAGAGCTCGATTGAGCTACCTGTAACGTGATCACGGACGGATTATGTCATTCAGCTCCGACTTATCGATTATCTGCCTCCATTAACGTCGATCACCGTCGTTGCCTTCATCATGGCCAATCGCTGCCATTGGCTTTATTACGGCTGAGTCTCGCAGTCGATCGCGAGTCAATCATTTAAATGACTTATCTCTTAGGCGCTATAATATAAATTTTTATGGATTACAATGTATATCTTGTTGTCTTATTAGAATTACTTGTTTGTTGTATTTTAATTTCTTATATTTGTTGTTTGGTGTATTTTGTTTCACTTGTTTATTATATTTTTTAGTGTATATTATTAATTTTGGTGTATATTATTACGCATTGCTGTATCGATGTGAAATGCGAAATGTTAAGCCGAAATTTTCCGCGGCGTTTGCAATCTTTGCTTGTTATCGGATAACGCACGCGTAGATGCCGTGATCGCGAGATAGAGTCTGCAAAATTGATACACGTCATTGGATTTAATTCATTTCAACGTAAATTAATAATTACACATTGCTGCCATGCGCCGCTGCGCCGGAAGAATAAAATTCTTCGAAAGTAAATCGCGAGATGCTTATTCATGCGAAATTGGTGTTTGTCAACGACTCATCGACGTGCGCGCAATTTTGGAGGCGCGTCCTTGCGCGCCTTTAGCAATTTGCCGTAGCTTCGAAAATTCGTGGATTTCGCGAAGTAGGATAGATGACGTAAAGCGCCGCGATAGCTCGGCTCCGGCGGCTGCAAAGGAGCGGAAGGGGGCAAAACTCTCAAGGCTCTCGCTACGTGACCAGGATATAACGCGACAGTTTTCGAACAAACTTGATATCCGACGGTATTACATAGTATTACAGTGCAAATATGCAATTCATTCGCCGCAACGGCGAAACTGCAGGCGGTCGAACTTCCATTATCGAGCGCCGTTTCCACCATGCCGGCGCGAAACACTTTAGCTCGCGTTTAAATATGTAGCCGGCTTATTGTTACATTCTGTTACCGAAACTTCAATTTGCATCATTAACGTCGGTGCTTGTCTCGGATGGGGCTTTTTTTTTTTTTTTTTTTTTTTTTTTTTTTTTTTTTTTTTTTTTTTTTTTTTTTTTTTTTTTTTAAACCGTCGTGATTGCGCCTGTATGAGAAATTTACGTAGGAAAACTGCACGGAAAAAAAATTTTGCTGAAGCATCTAAAAGTGTTCTTTTTAGATACAGAAAAAAAAATTGTTATCGGACCATCAAAATTTAATTATATGCTTATATTGCAAAAATTTTGTACATTCTAGCAATCACGTTGAATGTTCCACGTGAATATTTTGACACAGCACAGAATTATTTTCAAAATCTGTATCTAGCCAAATGTTTAGAAAAAAATTGTTCTCTTCGCGTATTTCCATTAAACGATAAATAAAAAACGTGAGGCAAACGTGACCGTGTCACTCGTCGATAAACCGATAGTCTCAGCGATGTGTGCGATAGAAAATTTAAAAATTTCATTCGATTAAGTTTCAAACGGGTAAGTAAACTTTTCCGGTTTGACTTTAAGTCGATCTTGTTCGAACGGAATTTTAATCCGATACTCAAACTGGGGGGGGGGGGGGGCGGGGGGGGAGGGAAGAATTTTCGGGACGTGAAGTACATTATCACTTTTAAAGCGAACTTTAGAAATCCCTCTCTTAATCTCAACACAGCGTTCGCTTCTTCGATTTTACAGCAGCTTTGCAACAGCTGTTTAATTATGATCTCAGCTGTCGTTCTCATGTAACCGTACGCTCCTCGGCAGAACTTAAGCGCAGCTGTGATAACGTGTATCCCGCTCTAATCAACGCGGGAATTATACATTATTACATATCGTTAGCTGTCGCAGCTTTGTTATCGTTTAACATGCCTCAACGTGTCTGCGCGCGATTATATCGAGTATGTCCGTATAACATAATACACGCGGCCGGGATCGGTTTCTCGCCGTCGGTTAATTCAATTTTCGCGCATGCAAATATTCATTGTTCGCGCACGCGGGAAAGAAAGTTTGTTCGTGTCTGGCATTGCTATTGATATCCGCTGGCGCTCGCCCAAATCCGGTGGTCGGTTAACAAACGGTTTTGTTCGGCGATAATCGCGGCGACTGGTCCCTGAACAGTTCGTCGGCGCTTCATCAACAGTATGTACAGGCCCTGCATGCAAAGGCCATCCGCTGTAATATGTAATATCATCAACGGATTCTCGACAGTACAGGAAGATACGAGGAAAAATTCCAAAATATGAATTAAATAATTTTAAGGAAACTTGACACGTGTCCTTTGTGTCTTTTGTCCGCGCAAGTTTAAAAATATATTAGCTATGGAACACGGAGAGAACAATTTTGCTGGCAAATCTAAGATATTTGAATTTAATTTGAAAATAATTTCGTCGGCCCTTCAAAAATTGTTACGTACGACATTTAAATTCAGGTCGCTAGAAAATCAATAATATTTGCGTTATTATTATTATTATTATTATTATTATTATTATTATTATTATTATTATTATTATTATTATGTTTAAATATTCTATAATAATTTCCATGGTTCAACAGGATTATTTTCAGATCCATATCTGAATCGAAATTTTTAGATTTGCGAGCAAAACTGCTCGTGTGCATCCATCCGGAGAAAAGTTAGACGGGAAAGCGAAGGGGAACGGGCGTGACGATGCCAATTAAGCGTCGTGTAATAAACGGCAACGACTTCTCCCTATCGCCGTGTGTCGGAGCGCAGAGAGCGCGATGACACGCGCGTATGGGGCATTATTTATGGATGGCCGCGTCGGAGTGACGCGCGCTGTCGGCGCGAATTCGAAAAGCCTCTTTCCGCGAGATACCGGCCCTCCGGTACTCCGGTAGTGACGAATGCACTCCGGTAACCGTTCGGCAGCCGTGCGAGTGCAGCCAATCGGAAGGGATTGCCGGCTCGTTGCACTCGCGAAGCGGTGAAAACTTCGGGGGTGCGCGCGGGCTGTGCACGGGACGTGCACGCACACCCCCGCCCCCGCCCGTCCCGTTAACTCGCGCGCTCCACCGCCCCTAACGATTTTCTCTCGCGGACTCTACGTGTTTCGTAACCGTGCAAAAATAGCCCCGACACGATAGGTAGTCGTCGCTGAACTCTCGTTGTTCTTCCCGCCGGTTACTTTTGTTTCCCACAATGAGCGCAATAATAGCCCAACTTTTTATCGCTCCGCACTTTACAGGAAATATAAGCGATCTCACCTTTTTATTCGATAGTTTTTTTTTTTTTTGCAGCACCGAGTATTGATTGCCTAGTTGTTCGTTAAAATTGTTTATCCTATCGTAGAAGTATAAATTGAGATTCCAAACAAATAATATTTATAGCTGAATAACTCTTTATGATTGATCTGTCATAATGTATCATGCTTTTCTCCATTTTTCAACTCTACCTTCACGTATTTATTTTTCTATATTTGCCCGAAGTTGAGTGCAATTGTCATCCTTTTTAAACGGTATTTTTCAATTTTTCATGATTACGACGGAATTGTTAATTACTCTTTATTTTTTGTACAGACTCATTGTTCCTCGAATGAAGATAAAACTGTGTATTTTTTGCGTGTGCGCCCAAGCATTAAATTAATAAATACTCGGCGTTGTGGGTAACGAACAGCCGTTTCATTATTTTTCTTCGTTTCGCGACGAAATATGATATATATTTTTGCAGCAATTAACATTGATTTCTCGTGTTTTTATCCCTAACGCTCCTACAGCATGAGGTTAATATTGCATGACCGACGTCACTTTTATGACGGAAGGACCGACGTCACTTTTTATTTTTTACCAACCCCTCTAAACTCCGTTTTTCGCGATGTGGCAGAAATAATTTTTGACATACAGCTTAGGGATTTATTCTCATCGGCTATGTTTATTTTCGCGGCTGCGCGGAAAATTTCAGAAATGCTTGTCACGATACAAGGTTTCCTACGCGTGCCAGAGATGCATATAGTTTGTTCTTGGCACGCCACAACGCTCCGCATTAGTTACTGGGATTTTCCGTGAGCCGTCTGGATTGTCACGCTTTCTTACGGCATCACGAAACTTTATGCACTCTGCCCTTGCATTAAATTTTATTCACTTGTCCTCGATTTATCTATTGAATCTGAATTCTCCATCCCTTTCTCATATTAATTTTCCCAATGGGAATTTATTAGATGAACTAACATTAAGAAAAGGTATTATTTTTCTCACTTTTCTTTCACACAGCTTTCACACGCAGTATATTATTATTATTGTTATATCTACGTTAGCTACATTAGCTAGCTCGCATTGTTGTCTGTACTGTAGGGATTTTTATTGCGAAAGTTAAATTTTAAAAATTACGTATGTTTTTCATCGCAAAAAATTAATCTTGCGTTATTTAATGTAATATTTAATATGTTTTGTTGGAATACTGTGAATAGATGTACGCTTTACTGAAACGTTGCGTTATTATAAATTTACACTATTGAAAATGGAACTAGAATAGATAGATCGATAGCTTCTTAAGTTTACGAAGACATGTTGCCGCACGAAGCGTTACTCTTTCTGAAACGAGAACAGTTTAAAATATTTTTCACCTTCGACTTAAACTCTTTCGTGAGAAAAATTGGACAATGTCGTCGGTTACTCGTGGCAATATTTATTACCATAATCCTTTTTCCGGGATCAAAAAGGCATGAGCGAGAATCGGTCCGACAATGCTGGACCTGGAGGGACGTTGAATTTTAAACGAATGTAGAGGATGTCGCGCGTGAATCGATAATTTTCGAGCTCTTCTATCCTCTAACCTTTATAGAATAAAATTCCCATGTTGAACAAATAAAATTCCACATCAGACGTTATTTAGCAAAATCATCATCCTCTATTAGCTCGTGAAGAAAAGAGCGTCAAAAATGCCCGGGAATATATCCCTCCTGTTCGTTTCGCGTCAAGTCTTTCCGAAAAGTCTACTTAAGATGAAATTTATGGCAGGTCATGTCATCCGCGTTGCACGAAAATGCCATATTTCGACGACGCGCGAACCGACGCGACGGCGAGAAAGGATGCCCGGATTAATCGCCGGGGCGTAGAAAGGCGAGCGACAGCGATGATCGGCGTCAAAGCATTTACGAGACGAGAAGGAAATTCTTTTCTCACCGGAGGGTCGGGTCGGAGGAAACGGTGTCACGACGCGACGGTTTGAACGGAAAAAGAAAAGTGTCCGCGCGACAATGGCGGGGAGACAAAGAGAAACATGGAATTAAGAAAAGGGCACGTTGAAAATTCACACCTCGGTGCGAATTTTCAACGTGCCGTTTTCTTAATTCCACTTCCGGTCCTTGGGAATGCCTTTTCCCGGATCCGGCGGCCGGACACGCGCGGAAAGAAAAGATGCGACATAGCTGGCCGAGCGATGACGATGATTAATTCATTCAGTCCACAAGAAAAAAAAGAAAAGGGAGAAAGACGTGGTTGATGTGACGAACGCAAGGAAAAGGAAACGACGTTTCAGATAAAACGAGCTTGTGCTCGGACGTGAAGGGGAAGAAGCCTCTCGAAGAAGCAAGGTTTTTTTCATCATGGCAGACCCGTCTCTAAATTTAGATTCGAAGTAACTTTATGATTTTGGCTTTAATAAAAGTCAGGCCCGGATATTAACAACGACGGGGGAACGAATAGAAGTTTCTTAATTTTTCATCGTTCGCGGAAGAGGGAGATAAAGCGGGGCGTTCTTATCCCGCGTCGGGAAATCTGCGGCGCAACGAAAAATGTGCTCGCCCGAGATAGAATGGATTTATTGGATGGCCCGCTTGAGGAGCAGCTTGCGCCGAACGGACAATCGCCTATAGTCACCGTGATACGCCTCTGGAAAATAGCTTTTCCAGCGCTGGGAGCGTTGCGCTGGAAAATTTTCACCGTAAAATATACGACGCGCGAGCGACGTCGGCGAAACTGACGTGCGATTATATTCATAATAACAAGAATAACACGTTACGAGTAAATACAATTATTCCGAATTGAACTGAACGAAGCATACGGAATTATCTTTAAATTACGCAAATAAGTTGAAAAACAGTTGAAACTTTTATATTTTCTGTTTTATTACGTCAGACTTCATTTTACGATTATCCATGTTTGACTGTTGCTGTGCAAAAATTGATTATGTAATACCCGCAAAATTTTACAAGGGTAAATTTACAAGGATAGGAAATGGAGATGAGAACAGCGGCCTAACTCTCCTTTAGACTACAACAGACGAATGATGGCGTCACATCGAGACATTATTGATCGACGTGAGATCAAATCGGCTCTGTCGAGTGCATCTTGAAGGGATTAAAAATAGGACGAATCACATCGACCGATCATCCGCCGCCTCGTTAATCTACTTTTATTGTCCGTGCGAAGCATCTGACGTATTCCTCGGGAAAATCTGACGTACGCATATATGCGTAACGCGTGGGGTATCCGTCGGCGAGGAAATTTAATATCCCGAAATTACATCCGTTCGACCGTGCGTTATATCGGGAGGGCTTTATACGTCGCATAAATATTGGTCTAATAAATTTAATGAGTTTCCCGCGTGCCATCCTCCGAATTTTTCACCGCGCGAGAAGAGGCGGTTCTTTAAAGCCCTGAAATTTTAAGGATGGTATCGGGGATATTATCGAAGGATTTAGGACATTATCAAAAGATTAAGGATATTATTGAAACATTTATTGTATGTTGTATATTGTGAAAAATCGACGGTGCGCGAAGACGGCAAGAATGATCGTTGCACTGCATTTCATTCTCTGTTCGAGTTTCCTAAAGTTCCGATTTACGATTGAGAGAAAACACGTAATCTCCGCGCCTTTTAATTGACGTATTAAAGTTCGGCTCGCGCTTCAGTTCGTGGAAACTGTTGCTTCGGCTTGGTAAGTTGGCCTCGGCGTGGTTACCCCCCCTTTTTTTTTCCATCGACTTAAGAACGCGAGAGAAGAACTTGAAATTCTTCGAGAGCGGGGCGAAGCTGCGCAACTAGACGATGGTAAAAGTGATTCCTAGAAAGTTCTCTTCTAAAAAAAAAAAAAAAAAAAGAAAAAAAAAAGAAAAAAAAAAGAAAAAAAAAGAACCGCGTTACACGAGCGATGAAAACTCTTTTCGATATCTCGCTCGCGAATACTTGCGGCAAAGATTATTATCGTTGTGATATTCTCATGGGAAGTTTAAAAAGCGAATCTTACCGCGGATAAATTGTATACGTGTAGATCGCGAATTTGTGGGTCAAGGATTTTTTACAGACTCGACTTTTTCAGACTGTTCTATATATATATATCGATTGTCGCCTGATGAAGTACGTAATCACGCGGTCGCTTCGACAGAAATTGATTTCATAGTCTGTAATTTTTATCATTAATTACGTCGTCCTCTCCAATTCCTGCTAAGATCTTGCCAATCGAGAGCTGGAATTCTCCCTCGGAATCGAGCGAGCGGAATTTCTCGCGCCGATTTAGCTTCTCTCTTCCCGTACTATCTATAGATATATACACTCGTGCATTACACACACACACACACACACACGCGCGCGCGCGCGCGCGCGCGCGCGCGTACGTGTATGTATATACCATCGTCGAAATACAACGACCGAGTAAATTGGGTACATTCCGTGATGGTCGTTATCTCGAGCATAATGAACGGAATAGTACAGGGTCGCCCTGAAGGGAACCGTTAAGGGTTCGAACCAAAACTCACCCTCATGGGCACCTAAACGTTCCTAACATTGTAATTTGCCGGCAAAGAGGCTCCTTAATTAATAACCTCGCGATTGATCTGCGAATGAAACCTGTGATTTGCCACTGATTCACTCCGATCAATAAAATTAGCGATGACAACAAGACAATGTTGTTATAAAAAACATTTTTTATTGTTTGATATATTTTCTTTGATATGATTATTAGTTACAGTTACAATTAATGTTAAGAAATGACTTATTTTTTTGTATTTTGTATACTGCATTGTTACTTAATTTTTTAATGAAAATTTGATGTTTGACTTTTTTATAACAATTACATCTTTTTTGCGAGAGAAAATATCAATTTCTCGATAAAATTAGATATTTTATTAAGAAATAAATTTTATTATCAATTTCGCAATTAAATCTCGACAAAGGGCTTGTACAATGTCCAGAATGTGCTGCCCCTTGATGTAAGGATAATAAGCGGACGATAAAATACGGTATTAAATTAAGCGAAATGAATGGTCCATGATTGGTTCCATCGTACTCCGGGAATGAAGTGTCGATCCGTTATCGTCAGCTCTGGAAAATAAGATTAGAGAAATGAAACGCGCAGCTGCCGTTCTTCCTTGAATCGTGGAAAATTGTTGGTTTTTACCAAATATTACAAGAAAATTGTTTCTTATTTGTTACTTATAATCAAGATTTTTCTACTTTATAATGAATGAAAAATAAATTACGAAATATTTCTTAATTAAGTTATTAAATTTTGATGAAAAACGCACATAACATAATAAAAAAAAAAAAAACAAGAAAGAAACAGTAAAATTGTTGTAAAATGCATAATGTTATATGCGATTCTTAACGACGCTTAACCTATGTTCGGTGCATAATAGTTTCTATATAGCCTTTTGTGTTATTCAGGAAAATGGCGAAGTTGCGATAAGAGGCTGCGATAGTGTTGTGTAAAGTGCACCGGCAAGCTTACACTATTACATATTTCTTAATTAAAGTTTGCTACTTCTAATTTCGTCCAAGTCCTGAGAGAGAAGTCTCGCGCTTACATCGGGTTCTTATAATAGAATTTCGATTATAGCGTCACATAGCGTCTTCCATAACTGACATGTTTTAGTTACTTTTTGCTATTTTCCGCTCGCTTTGGAAATCTTTGTGGATTTATGAGGAAGATAAAGATTTTAGGAAATCAGGGCGGAAGAGTTCCATCTTTCGCCAAAATGTTCGCCGGGAAGCACGCGAATGTGCGCAAACACCGAACATCGAATTTGATTCAAGAATCTTTCCCAGTAAATCAGGTTTTCGACTCAAAACTTTCTTCTTAGAAAGTAACCCCTTTCCTTCCAATTTGCAATCGTTAAGAGCGACGGAGAAGCCAAAATTGATTTCCCTCTTTTCGATGAGCGCATAGAAAAGGAAACTTTTTGGACCTTCCCCTTCCCCTTCCCCGATTTTCCTCCCCCTCCGGCCGCGTTGCACTTTGTTCGCGAAATATTCTCTCCTACCGCGTTCGCATCATCCCCTGAAACTTTCAGGCCGGTGGATCCGCTGCGAGAGGAACGACCAACTCGGTGCCGGTGCAATTTCAAACCGAAACTTTTCCCCTTGCTCGCGCGTCGGAACGACCACGAAATCAGCACGACTCGTAAGCTTTATGCGAGCGTGTATCCGCAATACGACGATGTAAAAGGAGAGTTTCCATGTCCCCACATGCGAGCAATCGTCGGACGGGAAAATGGCTCTTGAACGAGAGAAGCGCACCGACGCGACGGCTCTGTCCGCGCGACAAAGAAAATGGAAATAGGTTGGAGCTCTCTTTGCACATCTCTCTCTCTCTTCCTCGGTTCTTCCCTCTCTTTCTTCCTCTCCCTCTATCTCTCTTTTTCCTGATCTCACGAGACAACGTAGTTGTCGAATACGACCGCATTAACGACTCCGCCGTTCCCTCGAGGGAGTGAGAGGGGGGAGGGGGATGAGGAGGAAAGGAGAAAGAAAGGAGAAAAGAAAAAGGAGGAGAAAAATTTTTCTTATCTCTCTCAAAAATTGCACGCCTCGCCATTTGCGTTGCCCTCATCATATTACGACTGTAAGCGGTCGTTGCAACGATGCTTTTAAATTATTTCTCTTTGTAGAATAGCTAGCGCGAAGCTCCCTCTTTCTCTCTCTCTCTCTCTTTCTCTCGACTTCTTCCCGTGGAACTTTTACAGACTTTTCAATTATTGTTTTCATAGCAACGTGCAACACGGGAAAAGATCACTTGTATTTATTACAAATTGAATATTTGTTCGGGTGATACGATCTTACGTTACGCTTTATCACGATACGTAATTGATACAGTCGGTCGTTCAGAAGGCCTTAAGTGACAATGGCATTCAAGATGGGAAGATAGGCCACGTTTCGCCAATATTACATTACGTAACGTTAACAGCATTATTGACAAAGTGTCATTTCCTCTGTTACATTACGGCTTATCGCATTGACAGTCGGCGATATATCATAGATCCTTGGACGACGCTGGGCGCTTTGCATTATTGACAAAATGTCGCTTAGCGGACCGTATTACATATCCCCTGTTATTCGGCCCAATCGTTACCTATTAAATTGACGACTTGCACAAATGAAAAGTGTCGCGTTTAAAATTGCACGTTTGTCGTCGGTCGATGGGCGATGACGAATCTGGCAAGAGGCTTAACGATTCGTTTCTCAACGAGGTCGTTTTATAAAGCATATCGAGACATATCTGGGGAGACGCTCTTATATCACGAAGACGAGCGGAGGATAAAAGCGGATAGAAGCGATGCTTTCTTTTTTTTCCCTTCGTCAGAAACACGAACTGAATCTGTTCAATTCAACGCGCCCTGCTTTACTTCACCTCGTTTTCCGTCGTTGTCCGTAACCACCGCGGCAGTTTGGTTTGCAACTAGAACGGAAATAGAGCAATATTTAGATACCGTTGCGTGTTCGCGCGCACACACACACACACACACACACATACACACACTCACACGCACCAGCGCGTACACACACAGAACACACGAACATTGGGAATCAATGGAATTTACCGTGAGGACCCTAATTTTTTTTCTCCAATTTTAGCTTATGGAAGAGATCAACCGAAATAACAGGTTTACGTTGCAACATTACAGTTTTACGTCTAAAGATATATCGCGGCGAATAAAATTGGACGGGTTTCTGAAATTCCATGCATTTTAATCAGATCACCATGGCGATCTCGGCAACGACGTTGCCTTTTCAATTATCCAATTATGCGATGCGAGAGTACGCGTAATATTACTTTTCTTGATACTGAGATCTTGGTTTTACGTGGCGTGATGAATTTCTGAAAATTTCTAACGTTTCCGTCTCATTTGCCAGCTCTTTGTCTTCATTGTTCTAACCTCTGATATATTAAAGAGCGACCGATGGTCGCTAAATGTCTTTTTCAGAGATGATTCGCCATCTGATATCGGTACGCCCATGGCATATAGCAGACGAAAATATGATAGCACGTTAACGTTGTTTTCTTTTTTTTTTTCTCTCTCTTTTCCTCTTCTCCCCTCCTCCCTCTCCCGGTGTTCTACCGAGAGAAGCTCCGACAGATCTTCGCGAAGAAGAAAATGTTATTTCGCATCTCGTTCTGTTTTCTTTTCTGATAGGAATATACGACAAGCGCTCTCATACACGAAGAGCGTCTGATATTTGTTTCGCGCTTATCCCGCCACTCCAAACGTTAAGTCGAAGACAGTAGAATCTCGAAGTGCCCCGAAAAGGTCTATCACGCGATGCGTAACGTCTTCGAATTGGAGCGGAACGCGCCCGTATAAACATCTCGCGGGGAAAGAAGAAAAATTCCACGGTAATGGGAAACGGCCGTGGTCTTCGATCGTCGTGCTCTATTCCCGTCAGGTCGAGAAACTTGCACTGGGTTTGCATCTATGCGCGTCACGCGTCGCCATTTCACGCGTCTCAGAATCGTCTCTTTCTCGTGAGACAGCGGGAGCTGCGCGCGCGAGAGGACTCGGCTCTCCCTCGGGTCGCCATCTTGGATAACTTATCGTTAATTGAATCGAGACGGGCGAGTCAGGCGGAGTCCCATGCGGTCCGTGTGTGACCGACCGGCGGAACGGTGAGTGGAAAATGCCTCTCGCACGAGAAAGCACCGCGTTGCCGCAACGGCATGACAAAAGAAACGGAAGTAGGTTAAAATTGCCTCCTCCCCTCCGCCCCTGTCCTCCCCTCGTCCGCTCTCCACGCCGCTCTCCTTCTCCCCGCAATGCTCTCACGCTCCCCCGGGAGAGCATTGCGCGGAATGGACGCTCGCGGATAAGGAGGAAAACAAAATTTTCCATCCGGCGTGTTTCTGCATTTCCGGTTTACTTACCGCGCCGCGGGTCATTCTCGTCCAGACGCGGCGCATCGTTGCTCCTCGAAATGCGAAACTGCGGTAGTTACAATTTGATTGTAAAACATAACGAATTTGCAGACTGAAATTGAAAAGAGAGGTTTGCTCTCGCAATGCCGTTTACGGGGGTTTTTCTGTACCTCGAACGAATTAAGATATTTATATATTGTAGATAGCAATTTCGTATTTACTATTGCTATTCCCATCCCGTTTAAAATTTCTAGACGTACGGACAATCAATAAAGATATTTTTTTATTAAAATGTTATTTAAATGCAATATAAAAATATGAAATATAATTTAGGTAAGAAAAAAATATTTTCCTCGGTTAATTTTCTCATCTGCGATCTGCTTTCAAGAAACCTGCCATTGACAGGGTCGCGACATACTTGCGACGCATCTAACGCCGGCGCTCTGGAATTAGCTCGATAAATTTCATGAAAGTTCACGTTACACATTCGAAGCTGTACATCCGAGCGACACACATACGTCTTATGAAATGCGGACGACGTGCGACGGTGGCGGCAGGAAATTACCTGCTCGCGATTACGACGAGCGAGGAAACAAACGGACGCGCGCACCGTAGGGCGTGTCGTCGCGTGATTGCGATCGCTCTTCAAACTCGATATATCCCGTGAATTACACACCCCGCCTGATTGTCGCCGCGCAGTTAAATAAACTCATTAGTCACGTACGTTAATACCGCCGCCCCTCCTCCCGCTGTACGATCGGCGAATCACAGAGATTTTGTTCATGAGAGATTAATTCGTCGATTTAGAACGCGTATAAATCCGACATTATCGTTACAAAGCACACGCATATTCTCTCTCTTGTTAGTCGTTAGATAGAAATTGTTTCGAGCCGATAGATGATTAAATGACGATTTGGGATTTATGAAACCTCTTTATCTAAATGTCGATACATTTGCGATTATTTGATTTCATCGATGTGTATGAAAAACTCTGAAAAGCTCGATAAAACTTTATACTTGTGCAGGTGCACATTTAATGTTCGTTTCCATCGATGTGGACTAACTTTAATCTCAGTTTAATTACTTATTTTCTGGGGGTTTTTTTTTTTTAATTTTAGGAATTAGAAAGAGATAAAGCCGAGATTAAGATCAATTCTTTCTTGATGAAGATAAACTCGGAGAAAAAATATTCATGTGACTCACTCGGGTATCAGTTTCGCGACAAACAGAATAAGACACACCTTCGTGTTGTATTAGGCCCGGTGTTGCATACAGCCCGTGCACTGCGGGCTTTGTTGTGCAGCTGCGGTTAATTAAAAATGTTATTAAAATCGCGCCTAGCTAATTAACGTCCGGCGCAATAATTGCAATTACCGAAGTGGAACGCAATCGCAATTTCCATTCGACTGCTTTCATTAAAACGAACGAGCGAGTACCCTCGTAGTTTCGAGTGCGCCGCGTCGCGCGTCGTCGAATCGTCCGATCACAATTTTCCATTTGCGCGCTATTTCACTCTTCCCCCCTCCACCCTTTCCCTTCCATCGCCCAGTCCTTCCCGCGATCGTCCGCTGCCCTCATTCCCTTGACCACACATTTCTGCCGCGTTTCGTAAGAATGGCACGCGACGAGGGCGAAAGAGAGCGGCGGAGCGTCGGATGATCCCGCCGAGTATCGATCGCGAGCCGCGTTTCTTTCGGTTATCGCGTCCGCGTTCCGCGTGCGATTTCCTCGACGTCTCATCCGCGATTGTCGGCGTAACCTGTTTTTCTCGTCGTCCCGAGAAATGCCTCTGAGCTCGCCGTTTCGCGTTTGAGCGCTCTATTTTTCTGACGGATGACGGACGGACGATTTGTTTTAGTCAAGTCGAAACTTCAACTGCCATCGATACTCGGGCTGATTTTTCAGCCGTATTGAGAGAGAGAGAGAGAGAGAGAGAGAGAGAGAGAGAGAGAGAGACCGCGAGGTGTCATCCTGGCATTCCGTTCAGACGGAATCGAAGGTAATTTCGTATTCTTGAAAAATGGCGAGTATAAAAATTATTGCGATTTCCAAGAAAGAAGCTCGCTTCAAAAAGAGCTGTCGAAGCCAATCTCCCTTATTTCAGAAATGAACAAAAATCTCTCCGGATATGGCGCACTATCTGGCGGACTGGAGAATACGACCGCGTTAGAGAAATTGGCTTAAGCTTCTCAAAAGAGATTAGTCCAGTTAGAGAAGATTCGCGCGATGATCACGTTGAAAATCTGTAACCGAATAAAGTGCATCGGGGTCGATTTTTATTGTTGGCCGATTATTTGGATCAAATAAACACACACGCTTTGCGAAAGCCTTTTTACTAAAACTGTCGATTCCGCTCGCGTTCAGTCGAAAAATGCTTGTTGACAGTCTGAAAAATTTTTTTAATTTTGATCTAAAATATTTTATGATATTAATAATTCCATGGTATTATATTGTACTAACATTTTCCGTTTTCATATCGTTTTGTATAGCGAATCTGTTGGCGTGGAAAAGAATTTTTATTAAATGAATTCCTTCTCCTCTATTATTCCAGAAAAATCTTAATAAACCTCACAGCGAATTTTCTGATAAATAGAAAATGAACATTTTTTTGACAATTTATTATAAAATTTATAGCTTATTTGAAATTCTATTTAGATACACGCGCGTTGGTTTTTATTCTTTTCTGTTTGAGAGAACATTCCGTTGTTTATCGGGTTGTTATCTTGTATTTTAATATCTCGATTTTCACTCGGTTGGCGTTCAATTACAGTGCCATCACTACATGTATATCAATCCGTGGATTTATCGAAAAGATATTTACAGCATTGATTTAAGATGAAGTTTATTTGCTGCAGTGGAAGAAAAATTTGTATCGAAATATAAAAATATATTTTAAACGAATATGTCAGTCACTCAACGAAATGTTTGTCTACTTTTTATACGGCAATCAAATATAATTTCTAATACAATTTCTATTCTGATATTTCTATTCTGATTAAACGTTATCTATGCAAAAGCAAATGTATATACATGACAAAAACAGTTTTATTAAAGTATTATTATTATGATACTTAAGCGTCCTACATAATTATTTTTATAGTCCAACAAATTATTTTCTGATTTGTGTCTAATCAAAGTTTCAGACCTTTCGAAGCGAAATCGTTGTCACCATATAAGCAACTAATTTCAATCTTGTTAAAATATTTTTTTCGTTATCAATGTCATCTATTTCTTGAATTGAGAGTATGGCTTTCGAATGTAGGTTTTAATGAGATTAATTAGTCGCGGCGAGCAGCGTGAGCGCATAATGTTAATCAATGCAACCGCCACATAGATGACATTAAATCACGCGTGATTTCGGACACATTGTGACGAAATGGACGGTCATTGTCAATCTCATTAACTGCTCGCGATCGCACTTTTATCATTGTAGTTCCGATAATTTGTATTTAGTGACAACGCGTCGATATATCTCGCGTATGAGAGCTTTATTACCGATGTCGGTGTACGAATGTATGCATGTAAATTTGTGACAAAGTCGCTTTAAGCTACTTCTAATTACTTGTTATTGTGTGATCCAAATGTACCAGATATACAGTCAAACCTCGCTAACTCGAAAACTTCCATAATTGGAATTTTATTTATTTTTAAAGAAAATTCCTAGGAATCGAAATACTTTTTATGTCATTAATTATATTATTTTTATTATTCATCGTTCAAAAATGTAATTTGGTTAACGTTAACTTTCAACATTAGTTACTTACTATTTCACTAATGTTATATGTCGATTCTAACTTTTACTCTCTTGATATCTTTTGCTTTATCGCAACAACATTGTGGAGGCACGATAGTTTATATAAATATATTTTTCACGTATGAGAGGTAACTCTAGAGTCTAATTTGCAAGCTTTGTCAAGTCAACGGTATGAAGGTATTAAGGGCGATGGGGTGTAAATGGATAAATTACGTAAAAATTTAACGTTAAAAAATGTAAACGTTGACGGGGCGACGTACGGGATAGCGAGATATCAGATTTCACGCGTGTGTGCGAGCCAGGCGCGGAACCCGATTTGTATGTATGAGACTTAACTTTTACGCGACGTCAAAGATAAACGGGAGAAAAACGCAGGGCTCTGAGGCGAGCTCGCTCCGTCCGACGGAGAGAGAGCCTTGTGAAACGTTTAATTTGACGCTGAAGAAAGGACATTTGCGGGCTCGAACGTACCTGCTCATAACCCTCGCGACACGTTCAATTTTCCCGGCACGGATATAACATTTTTCAACGCGATACGCGACTGCTCTTTATACGTAAACGTATATGATGGCTTTGATAGCGCGATGAAATGCGACAAGATGAAAAGTACGTACTTAACGTCTTAACGTCTCGCTGTATATCGACGCCAATTCAGAGAGCTGCATTTTATAATTTCCGCCGCAACGTCGTTTCACTTACGTGAACATTGAAAAGGTCCAGTGGGATCCATATCTTCTCGCGTGCGTGTATGTGTGTGTGTGTGTGTGTGTGTGTGTGTGTGTGTGTGTGTGTGTGTGTGTGTGTGTATGTGTGTGTATGTGGCAAATATATCATCATAAAAGGTGCTCGTATCTCGCGTTATGCACTCGGGATCTAACCAGTATCTGTTTCTTTTATTCTTGTGTAGAAGCCTGTATATTTTTAATAAATACGCGTATACAAAACGGATATGCAAATGATGTAATTTTTATTTTTAAGCACAACGGAATGTACAACGCGTATCTCCGTCTCGGGTAATACGACGCGCGCGCGCGCATTTTCAACCTCTTTATGAATATTTATACAAAGCAGGTATGCAAATAATGAGATACCGAGCTTAATAAATATAACCGCGGGATTAGAAATCTCATTTCTGACTCCCCGCGTCGCGCGAACTACGGAGACGGATATCGGTAATTAAGGATATCGCGAGAGGAAAGTAAAATAACGAGGCGGGGCAAACGTTCGATGAAACTTATCGGACAAGTCGTTACGAGTCGACTGTAGTTCTTTTTCTCGGACGTCCAACCCGAGAGAGATCCTGGCCGGAGGAGGTTAACAGGATTACTCGACCGAAGAAGAATCGTACTCGAGAAAAACGGGGAAACTACCGGCGGTAGCCGGATCCTTAAGGTGTGATACCTCGGGGATTAAGACGCCGATACTTTCGTTTCCGAAGTTTCGCGCACGACGAACTTGTCGTTTCGCGACGCGGCGATAAGAATTGCGCGACGATGATAGACGCGGAGGGTGGCGGCGGAGGGTGGCCATCCCCTTCGTCTCCCCGTGCTCGCTTTACGGCCGTCCGGATTACCGCGTGTCTCCCGTATTGTTATGTGCGTGCCATCTCATCGGGATTATTTACGAGCTCGGAGCAATTGCATTGTATCGCGACTAAGCATAATGTCCCGAACCAGCTCAGACAGCCGCGAACTATAATAAAAGCGCTCCGTCGGGGTAAATGGCGTCTCGCGTCTCTTTCTTCTCGCCGGATTTTTGCGCCCTTTCATTCTGCTCGTCGGACAAACGGCATTCAAACATCGTCGCGAAATACGTATAAATTTAAAAGAGTCTGTCAAACAAACTTGCATAAATTAAATTTTGTTTTTTTTTTTTTAATTAACATTGTAATCTTTTGAATTTTTATGTGAAAGAACGCTGTTTCGAAAATCTTCTTTTACGCTGACTTCTACCTCCTGCTTTCGTAGTAGCAAGCCTTTTGTAATTAAATTATTGAATTAAATGAAAATAAAAAAAATATATATATACAGGGACGGAACAAATGTTTTAAATCAATTTATTTAATCTTATCGCAAAGGGACACAAAGTAGCGAGAGATGATGGTTTAGATCAGCCCTTTTTCCGTACGTGTTGCAAATAGATTGTCGATAAGCTTGTAAAATCTTCTACGGGGTTACAGGATTCAATTTGTACGACAAAGAGGGTAGAGAACAAAAGAAACGGAAACAATTCCGGTCTTAAAGGAAGGTCTCATTGCAATGCGGAAAAATAAACTCGTTCGAGCTTCAATCTAATTTCGCGCTCTTTTGGATCTTCGTGGACCTTCGATATTTCATGACACGTGTGTCGAAAACACACCCGAACGAAAAGTCCGTTACACGGGCCACGTGATATTAGTATCGCGCGATGTTACACGGACGATACGGATTTCGGATTACATTCACGTCCGAGTCGACGTAAGCAATCCCGTCGATGTCAGCGGCGCGGAAAAAACGCAATGCAGCCGAGCGGGAGACCGTGACCATGCTCAAGACACATTAATTGAACGATTAGCCTGAACTTGACATCTGGCTCGCTGTTATCCGGCCGGTCTAACGTCCGTGATAATTGCTTAACGAACGATGCATCTCAAGTGCGTCCTGCATCCTGCTCGCGGCAGCTTGCGCAACTAGTCATTATCACGCGAGGATAACTTGTAAACGGTAACCAGATAATTAATATCTGGAACGTCGCGACGTGCAAGGAGGTGACACGTGTCGGTCATTATTCGCCGTGAACATTCAATCTGCAAATTGAGGTGACACGAGTCGCCGAATGATCCGAATTCAGTAACGTTACCCTTAATTCTCATATCAGTTTCATCGGAGGGGGCAGCGGTAAGGTGTAAACGCACATAAAAAAAAAAAAAATGTGGAAATTTGGAGCAACAAATGTTACAGAAGCTATATTGGAATATCGATGTATGTAAATTACTATATAAAGTAACGAAGATGTATGAAATATCTACGCCCGAGAACTGAGCCATTTTTCGAATATTTTTGTGGTATCCGTAACGAAAACTCGTCGTCATCATAAAAATGGATATGTAAAAGCGAAAGATGTTTATTGTACCTAACGGTACGATATGAATTGTATCGCTCGACAATGATCGACGCGATAAGATGACGATTAAGTCATCGCTCAATGGGAACAATGGGACAAATCGCGACTGTTCGTCGCGATAATGAATGAGATTAATGACGAGCGGGGGGGCTTATCGGTATAATTCGCGATGATCGAGAGATCGCCGGCCGAAATGAAATTATATGTCGGCCATCGGGAGGGGTCGTTATCGAATTTCGATTCGGGTTGACTACGGCCGTCCAATTTATCGTACGAGATGTCAATTAGACGGCCGATAATTACCATCGGGTGCACGCGCAGTTCCTCTGGAGTAGGTCAAATCCACGAGGAACGTAATTTACGACTTATTAAACGAAGCGAATTTACGCACGGCTGCGTGTAACTCGGATTATATATTCGCCATTATTACAAATGAAGACGACGTCAAACGAGATTGTTGCCGAGTTAGACTACGAAGTACAAGTTATTTGAGAAACGGCTGTGACGATAGACGATGAATTTCACATGCAAGATAGAGGTTACGATATTGTGGTTTTGAATAAATCATTACTTGATTATATTTTTTTCTCTTCTTTAGAAATATAAACATTTTCACTCAAGATCATTAGTCCATCTAGTAATTAATCTTTGAATTTCAATATTAATTATTACACAATTAAAATTAAGCCTTAATCGAAAATGTTTATAATCTTACATTTTTTTTATTATTAATAACATTTTTATCTAACGAGTCAGTTTTATTCTAATTTTTAATAATCTATTTATCCTATGAATATTTTTTGATAACGTGAATTCACATATGTCTGTATTGGAAGTACGTAAATTATGTGTACAAATTCTACTTGCAATGCTATTGACTAATTTTGATTAGTGTTTGAAAAGTTATGATATTTTTGAATATTTTCAAGCTTCGTCTTAATTTTTAAAAAAACACGTCACGGTATTTCTCACGTCACGTGATATAATCTGTACGTTGTGGTTACGTGGGACACTGCGTAATACTTCATCTTAAACGAAGAATCGCTAAACAAGCTTACAATGCGATCTTTTACGGCAACTCGAGCGCTTTTCCATGAAAGAGCGTAATGAGGGACGATAAATTTTCCTAGGTACGCGTAAACATCTCGACGAGCTCGTCCGCGAACTTTCTCCGTTCTCAATTTAGAGGTGTTCTCAGAAATCTTGCGATTCGTAGCGCCGCGGAAGCCCAGGTGGAACTTCATTTACCGTAGACCAGGTCTCGGCCAAAGCGTTTGCGGGAATGAAGTTGCCTCAGTTTCCAACTTGCGACACGCGGCGGACAACTTCGGTTTTTCTTACCGCCCGCTCTTCGCCCCGCTCGACGAGCCATACTTAATGGAATAAGGAGCGGAGAGAAATACGGTGGATATGCGAGGGAGTTGCGTTAAGTTATTTCGTTGATTCTTCATGTAAAGGACACATCCCTTGCGCTGCACAGTTCCGTCTTAACGTTTCGCGACTGCCATTTGTTACGGCAGCTGCTGCTATGGCAGAAACTTTACGACAAAGTTTTAACTCACGTTGAATTTAATTGCCGAACTCTTTTTTTCTTTTTTCTTTTTTCTTTTTTTTTTTTACACACATACCGAATTCTTTTAGCATACATAGTTTCGGTGGTTTCCGGTGGACAAAATCCGAAAGACAAAAATGAGAAAGTTGAAGTTCTGTCGATTAAACGGAAGTGCAAACGCGAGGAAACCTCGAAAATAAAATCAGGCCGTCCGAACGTCCCTCGTCGGAATACTTCGTAACTTCATTGCGCATTTGCGGAAACGAAATTGCGTTTCATCCGGATTCGAATTGCCGGGCGAACAATCTCCCTTCGAGTCTTCGCTTCCCCCTTTTTTTTTCAGTTAACGCGTCCGCGTACCCGAGGCTTCAGAAATTGTCCGCGGATAATTAATTCTGTTCACTGTCTCGTAAATATTCCGGCCGGGTAGTCCGCAAAATCTCTCGATGCGAGTAAACTTCGTTATTATAAATTAACCGGGAGAAGAGTGTGCTGTTAGTTTGTTTTCCGATGTGGCCGCGGGAAATTTGCACTTTTCCACGACCGCCATTTGGCGCTCCGCGGAATGAACTGAAATTAAAGCACACTAATTGTTGACGACCCCTCCTCCCTCCCCGTATCACGAAAGTTTCTGTATAATTCGGCGGAATTTAACTCGAGTAAATTTTCATGAAATTGTCAAATGTCCCGAAGTGGATCGATATTCGTCATATTTTCTCTTTCGTTTTCATAATTGTTATTTATGAAAACCTCTGTCCCTTTTTCCGAAGATTTTTCTCGAATTTGCACTGCTCATGTGCTTAAATACATCAATTATGCGAACAGCGTAATTTTTTTACACTCGATAGAGCTCGATGAATAAATCGCGACGCTTATTCATTTTGAATTCCAATTAATTTCAATTATATTCCTGTTTTAACCTCTTTGTTTAAGTGCCTTTTAGAACGAGCAGGAAAAATATATCCATGCGCCACGGGTGCGATTAATGATATTATTTTAATTCTTAATATTGACGTTTCCGCAGTTTCGAATTTATTTCATTTTCAACATACTTTATTATCAGGCATTGATTGTATCACGAAGTAATTAAAAATTAATTTTTAATGACTAAGAAAATTAATATTTGAATATGCCATTCAGTGACGTTAGCGGCAAATTGCAATTAACAGTTATGAATTCGTGCAAATAGTCGGCTCATAAATCATCCTGATTTTAATCAATTCTTTAAACATTGATCGCATCGAGCATTAACTAAAAATTAATCCTTATGAAATGAACAATTTAGCGAACCTCTCTGAGGGATGGTGCATTCCAATTATCAATTATCTCGTGATAAATAACGGAATTTGCTTAACGTTATATTGCACTAACAGGATTTACCTGCCGGGCTACGCTCAAGCCGCTCGTGCTTCTTCGTAAACTTTGCTCTTGAAATTCTCCATTCAGCTCGGCTGTATTAATAAGCCGATTCTCGACTCTGAGGTATTTGGTAAGAGAGAAACTTTATTTATCGCGCGGCACCAACTCCGGAAAATAGTTGCGAAAATTCAGCCTCCTTAGACTGCGTTCGCGTAATGACGAAGAGTAAGTCGTTTTCGTTTTTCCAAGCGCCTATCTCATTCCAAGTGTATTTAATAAGCGTAACAGAATAATTAAATATAGTTTTAGGAAGTTGGAAGAGAGAGAGAGAGAGAGAGAGAGAGAGAGAGAGAGAGGGGGGAAGAAAGTGAGAGAGTATCGCGGTGTATTAATGGTTTCATCTGCATGCTTAATGAATTGTAACGTAGTGTTCTCTTTGCCGGAAAAGCGTTTTTCATATTTTTTTAATTAATATTCACTATTTAATAATTAATATCAAATATTAATATTTAAATCATATTTGTGAAAATACGACGACACGAGACGTGTGCGTATACATTATAAAATCGTCTGTTCTGTTTGGAAGTCGCAGTTTTACGGAAAAATGATTTTTGTCTGGAAAAAGCTGGACGCAGTTTCAGACTCGTGATCGCTTAATTAAACATTTACAGCTCGGTCAATCAGTGAAAGGCTCGCCTTTCGGGCGAAAATCCGATTTGACCTTTTATGCGACACATTTTCATTACTACTCTTTGGAAAATGGAAGTGGATTACGCGCGTTGTACGCCTGTTCGCACGCTTATTCACCGTGCTGCTCCGTGCTTCGAGAGGCGCGCACGGTTTTCGAAAAAAACGACTATTGATCATTCGCATCCGTGAGTGTGCTTCCGTGGGACAACCGCATGCGCGATGCGGTGCGGCGCAGCGCGGCGGAAACGCCGCGTTAACGTCGCACCGTCGCCGCTCATCGTTCGCCGGCGATGCAGATTTTTCAATTTCTCCGAGCGGAACGCAAACTTCGTCTCGGCCGATCTCGACTACCTGTTTCACACGTGTCGCGTCGCTAACGAGAAACGGCGTCCCGTCGCTTCGATTTATTATTTGCCGCGAATCGAAAATCGATTTCCGCTCGCCACGCCGTAACTTCGACGTTTTCAATATTCATGAGAGGGTACACGCGTGTCATCGCGGGCGGACCGGCCTCCTATTCTCTTTCTCCCTCGGGGAAAACTACCCGGTAAGGTACGTGCTCGAGAGTGCATTCGGCTGCCTTCCGTGTTTTCTCGCCCGATTCAATTACGTTAATCGATCGATTCCACGCGGTAAATATCGCCCGACGTAACACGGCAACACGGGGGGGGGGGGGAGAGTTGCGATAGGCTCGCTCGAGAGAGAGATTTTTCATTTTGCGCGACCTACTTCTCTCAATTCGAAGGGATACGAGGGAATCCCTCGACTCTCATCGGCAATATTAAAGCCTTATTCGGAGGCTGAAATCACGCAAACGCGTTCTCGTTGCGAGGCACGGCCGATACGATGATTATCTATCGTCCGTGTGCGAATAATGATGCAATTTTAGAATTTCAGAACGTCGCAATTTGGAAATTTTAGACCGCGTCGATCGTGCGATCATTTCGATATACCAATTCGTTTGTAATTAATTGGCTTGCTATCGATTTCTATTTACCTCTTAACGTGAATGAACACGGAACATAGTTTTCTGACTGTTGCAATAATAATTGCGTATGAAGTTACACACGATTTCGCCACCGAGCCCGCTTCCACTTGGATTAATCGCCCGATTAATTCAAGTGATTAATCGCGTCGTAATTCGACTGCGCGCTGCATTTCATAATATCCTCCGGGGAGAATATCGGGGGGCGCGATCGTCGCATTTTGGATACCGCCGCGTCGCGTGTATTTTATTGCCGACGCCGCGAAATCCGCGCGGGATTCGCGGAATCGCGGGAAAGGACGGCGGATATGTCGGAATCAACGCATCAATCACGGTAATTAATAATTTCAATTAGCGCGAGGGAACCGCGCTGCATCCGCTGCAGGCCGCCGCCGTATTTCAGGCAGCAAGATCGAACGACGGGAACACCTGGATTTCAATTAACCGGATTGCCGTCGTGTACCGCCGATTTATTCCGCCGCCGTCGCCGCAGCCCCTTGCTCGCCGGACGTTACCGCTTTTTCTTTTTCCCGATTGGGAATCGATAGACACGTCTGTGTCCCGCTAATGTAAATTTAGGAACATACGTTTAAAGCCCGAAAAAGCGACACGATCTTTCCTGCCTTTTTTTCCCCCAATATGTTTTAATTCCCAAAATCCTTCCCTCTTTCCTCCCGCAGGATTCGTTTCGCGATAACGTCACACTGTCGTACTTTTTTTTCTTCTTTCTCTCTCTCTCTCTCTCTCTCTCTCTTGTTTTTTTTCTTTTTTTTTTTCAAAAATGAGACTTCCATTATAGGGCGGGTCTCTGTTGCAATGTTTGATTTAAACCGCGATTCGGAATTAACTTTTCGACCCGGCAATCGCGCGCAATTGCAGCTCTCGGTCTGTTAGCGCGAGGTAAACTCGTTACCGATGACATACGGTGAATTGACATTTAATCGTTAAAAAGTTTCGCCATTTCGCGTTTTTGTCCATTTCGATACGAGGAAATAATAACGCCGATCCACATCGATGATACTACGCGCGACAGCCGAGCGTTAAAAGCGAGATTTGATTGGATTCGTTAAGCGGCAATTTATACACGTTACTGTAAACGCGATTAATCGCACGGTGCAAACGCGGCCAATGTACCGTCGCTGAAACGCGACGGTATAATATTAGCGCTTTGCCCGTCACGAAAAAATATTGCTGAGGCTATCCGGATTTGATGTCGCACGCGGGTTTGGATTTTGCGGACGTCTTTGCGCGCGCGCGCGCGCGCGCATTCCTCGACAGCGGGGGGGGGAGGGGGTTTGCTTCATTTCGAGGCCGCATGCCTTTGTGTCCGACGTGCAGTTTAATTTCGTTGTCGTCGTTCCTCGTTCGTGCTTTTGAACCGTGCCTGGGTAAATCGTTTTAGGAGGACTTTGAATCTTATTCCGCCGGAATACCCCGTGCGCGCCCGAGCTTCGTCGCGCAATCCGCCAGAAAATTTGCATAAGGTTTTGTTTTTTTCCATCGCAGCCAGCCGCCAGTTTTTTGCCGGCGCATTTATATTACACGCTAGCGAAAATTCATTTTTGACGAATGCAACATTAATAGCTGCGCGTTATAAAAATATCACGAAAATAGCGAAGAGAGTTCTGAACTCCGAAGATTTTTTTCCACGTGTTGTTGAAATAAAACAATACGATTCTTTTATTTCATTTTCAGCTCTATGAAATTATCATCATTTTCCTAACTGTATTTTTTTATATTACAATAACGAAGAAGTGATTAATAAAACAATAGATGTGCCTTGAGCAATGTTGATTTGACTGGAGAGAAAAAAAACCGCGTTACGACACGTAAAATAAAATTCGTATGCATAAAATTTGATCCTTCGTAAATTTCATGCGATTATATCTTTTTCGTATACAACGGGGGAGCGTGTAATGATATCTCGTAACCGATAAGGGATGAGTGGAGTAAGGGCCAACTGTGGATGATCCTCGAAGTGTAAAGTTCCCCGGAGACTCTTCGATCCCTTCCCATCCCTTTCATCCCTTCTTCATTTTTCCATATCGCGGCACTCGGTCCCGTCTTTTCGCGTCTTACGAAGGGTCGCGTCGGGCTCGAGATGACGAAAAGAAGTTTACTCCCGAAAGAAGTTAATCTAACGCGATGTAACTTCGATCCACGATAAATCGTGATTTATAACCCCGGAGCCGGGGGAATCTCGTGAAAGTCGCGTCGTGAGTTGTGCGTTAGCATTCTCCTTCTTCTTTTTCGCGTCATCGGCAGATATTGCACGATTAGCGATAAAAGTTCACGAGTGAACGCGTGCCAGACGAGCTGGCGAAAATCACGGTGTGTCGCCTTTCCATAGAAGAGTTGAATTTCGGTTATTGCACATATATACAGTGAAAAGAAACTTTTGCCGAGGTCTGAAATTATTGCCGGATATCTTCGGATTTGCGTCTGGCTAAGTTTCTAGGTATATATAACAATAGGAAAGATAAGTTTGATGAACGTCTGAAAATTTTATATTATTTTTATTCGCAAAATATATGAACCGTCTCAAAAAATCAAACTGTATTATACTGTATCGTTGTATTTATTCGATTAATATTCGAGATTGTTCTCTCAACTCCATGTAATTGGTTAAATTAAGTGTATCCTGATGGACGTGTTTTCACACGTTCTCACGCTTAGTTATTCCAATGTTCGGAAAGTTGCTCGTGAATTCCATCGAACGGGTGCTCCACGGAGGAAATGCGCTCGTCGAAGGCGCACGCGAAATGCCATTATCTTCCGCCTGCATCGCGGCAAATTGGGAAAACTACTCGGTTCGGTTGATCATCAAATTTTTATTCTCGTCGGTTATTCGCTCCGTTGGGTTCCACTGACGTGGTCGGGGCGGAGGGGGGAGGGAAAAAAAGCAAAAATATTTGTTACATGATAACGTTTTTTTTTCCCTTTTTTTTATCTCTTCTTTTGTTTTTTTTTTTGCTAGAGCATACCGCTGGTACCGCTCTGGTAACGACCGCGATGCAAAGGGAAAGGCAACATCGGTTTTATTTCCCCGCGAGTTTCCTCTCTTTTGAATTCGTGACGTGACCGGAGCGTAACGCCAATTACGCGGTCGGTTTCGTCGTCGAACATCCGCCCGCGCGGTCGGCAGGAAAAATTCAACAGTTGTTGATAAACAGACCGGCACTCTATCGTTGCTCATGCGAGAGATTTTCCCCGTTCGTGAGCCGAGTGACAAACGCGAGTACACGTGTACGCCGAATGAGGCCTACGAACGAATGGGCGGCCAGTACGCGGAATTACGGATACCATCTAGTCGTCGACAATTGCCAACTTTTGCAACGTGTAAAATCTGCAAACAATGTTCTCTTTTCTCGTCGAGCTGACTAACGAATCTGCTCGCGAATCAAATATACGGTATACTGATAAAAGAGATTGACCCTCAATTGTGGATATTTTGGAGGGAAAAAAATGATTCGATTTCATCGAAAAATTAATAATAAAATGAAAAATATAAAAAGAGAGAAAAATATATAACAACATTAAATATGTATGTATAGAGCGAAGAGCAATTTATTTTTACTTCTCCCTTTTTTTATACAAATAAAAATTTTTAGTGCTTCACAGTTAATGCATAAGTTCACAGTTAAAAATTAAGATTCTTCCCTGTAAGGTAGAATTTTTAATGAGATTTAGAAAAGTAACATTTGAAAGAGATATTTCTTTGTGAAGAATATATAATTTTTTCATGTAAATAAAAATCTTTAATATACGGTTGAAAAAATGAAAATTCTCTTTTTTATAAATTTTTTATTTTCAAAGAAACTTTGGTTAACATACAAATAAATATTGTTAAACAAAGAAAAAAAAATCCATTCATTCACGCAAACCCGACGAATCAAAGCGTCGAGTAGTATCGATTGTTTTTTTTTTTTTTGTGCGACGTGCATCTATCTCCGCCGGATTTGACGAATCGAAAGGAAATCACGTGCGCATAACATTGGGCGCGGATCCTTTTTACTCGATGCAATCCATGAAATCCATTCGGAGATTATCCCAGACTGGACCCACGTACAAAGTTCAGATAATGAAATTCCAACGAAATTACGTGCCTTCGCGGTCCGTTTAACATTTCCGTCGGAAATCACTCGAGTCCCGCATTAGCTAGCTTGCAAAATTTTTTTAAAATAAAAAAGCTTTTTGCGTATTTCTTTCATACATTGTTGCTGTTACGTGAAAACATCGTCAAACATTTTTCATTCCACCACATTAATTTCGTGAGATGGGTCAATAGTTGAACATCGTTAGAGATAAATCGTAGAAAAACCCTTTGGTCGGTTATCGGTTTGATCTTACGCGTAATTTACTTATCGCTATTTATAGCGAGTGTCAAAAACGCATTGGTAACATAAAATAACATAAAACGAGTTAATTAAAGGGGCATTACAAATAGGCAGCGAGCTACATCGGTAATTCCGATGCGGCCCATTGCAAATGTTTGTTGATCTATTTTCATAGCATACAAATCGCGACTCGATTTGCATGCGTTTCAGACGCAGGTATAATTCCGCAATTAGTTTCTCTTGAAATTATATGCCTCTATTCACCGCTATATATATATTTATGGAAATAGGAATATATAGCTATTATCGCAAATTTAAATATCTATTCAATGTATTATCACGCTGCTAATTTCGACACTGATCTCAAACTTAATTGAAATTGGAGCCCATTGTCAACATGGGGCTGAGTTGATGTTTGTTGTTTACAACAACACTGGGTAAACAGCTGTTAATTTAACCGGCCACATCTTTGACTACCTGTTTATGTTAGTATTCACCGTCATACATTTCGCAAGTGATTCTTGCTTTATGAATTTTCCGTGCAAGTATAGACATCTAGCATGCATAATTCCCAGAATTCTATAAAATCTTAATAATTATCTCACATTCAATTAACACACCAGACATCATCATTCGCTCACTTTATTGAAACACTAAATCGATTCAATTAATTTTCAATAAACGGCCGAAGGAAAAATGCGTATCTTGATCGATTTTATGATAATGAAACAATGATCAACAGCCCAGTCAATATTCGAGTACGATATTTTTACATCCATTTATATTATCGCATCTTTTTTTGTATTTTATCACGCTCATTAACTTTCAACGCTCATTAACTTTCAGTGATAGCGCATGTTTTGGACATGTGGACAGTTTTGGACGATGACGGAAATAGATGCGTCTCGCTTGACAGCTTCATTATTTATAAAACAACTTGATTATTCGTTGATGACATTGCCAGACAATATACGACATGAGGCTAGAGATAAGTCAAATTGAAGTCCGTGTAGAAATTTAGATTCACGTCTTAATCGTGCTGTATTTTATCGCAATTCGCGTAAATGTCCAAAGGAGGGTATACAGAAATCACGCGAGGAGTTACGTGCTTCGGCTCGATACTTCGAGGAGAAGCCGACGAAGCTCCAGTCGCGTGCTGTTGTCATCCGAATTGAAATGCAGTTGCATTTCTATGCAACTGCACGTAGACGTTTCTTAAGAAGGGCGCTCGTGAGTGTTGCGAATTTCCGACGTGGTATTATTCCCACGCCGGAAACAGCAATTCTTTATCGCCTTATCACGGCGCCTCTCATCTCATTTCTTCTTGCCTTAATCAAAATTCTCGGGACGTTACTAAAACTGGCGCTTTAAATAGCGTCCCCTGCAGAATGGCGAAGCGGAACGGATATCTCTATCCGGCGTTTCGTAAATTTCGTAAAGTCGTTGGAGCGAATCACCATCTTACTGTTTTAAACGTTGAAACTGCTTGGCTTTATCTTGTAATCCTTTGATCATGCAATCCAGTAGAATTCCCGGCTGCGAGTTTTATTTTAGTTCTGGATTTCGAAATAAATCGTACCTTCTCTCCCGTCTCCGCGCTCGTTATATTTCGTCGTTTTTGTAACGCCGAGTCGGTCTATAAAAATAATTTGTATAATGTTTTCATACTCTTGCAACAATATTTTGTAACAAAAAAAAAAAAAAAAAGAATAGAATAATAATTTTACGCTGTTGCAAGCGTATCGAGTATATGGGATTAAACGGTCGGGTGTGAGAGTAACGTAAATTAAGAGATTAACGCAAAAAGAAGAACTTACTTAGTTCTCTCATAAAAACATGCGTCCATTATCCGAAATGAAAATTAATTTTCAACTCATTAATTATTTGTCATGCAGATGCATCATCCGCCGTAACAGGTACACGCCACGCCGCACAGGCGCACGCGTGTGCTTTACGTCACACGTTTTCTCACAGGCGAGAATTCATCGCGTCTGCTGTCTGTACAAAACGCAATACGGCTTTCGCCGTGTGCATATTCCCTCCTTCTCCTTCTCCTCCTCCATCTCTTCCTCCTTCCGACAGCCGTTCGCGGGTACATCGGCTGGCTATGTATCTCGTTTGCCTATATGTATTACGTGTCGAAATATGCGCGCGGTATGTGTTTCGGAGAGGGGTTGCAAACTTCACCCCCCCGATATTACAAGTCCGCCTTACTCCGCGTGACACGTGTCTTTACCCCGCCACGGTTGTTTCGTCAGTCGATAAATTATCTCCCTGACATGACCCCCCCCCCTCATAATTCCTACGGGCGTTACGCTCGACTCTCTTCTCTGTTTTCCTCTCGAGGCGCATTTCGGGCGCATCTCGACGCGAGAACGAGATAATCCCTTCGATATCATTAGCGGTTAGACGGCTGCTCTCTTTGAGCGAGATATCCGCTCCGTCGGCGGGTGATGAGTTTCATAGCGGGCACTCCTCCTCCGAAGCTCGACAACCAGCAGTGTATGACGCGTGTGGTTCGAGCATTACGAATGTTGTAATATTTACTATCACTCTCTATACGCATCGCGGGGTACTCTATGCATTCGGGGATGAGCTCTCCGACAGCTTTGATTCTCTCGTATCGGGGTATTGAAACCAGTGGGATCTTGCTATACACACACGCGTGTATGTATGTGTGTGTGTGTGTGTGTGTGTGTGTGTGTGTGTGTGTGTGTGTGTGTGTGTGTGTGTGTGTGTGTGTGTGTGTGTGTGTGTGTGTGTGTGTGTGTGTGTGTGTGTGTGTCTCTCTCTCTCTCTCTCTCTCTTTCACTCTATTTCAATTCCCTCGCGAGCAATGAAAATATACATTTGTTCGATTCAATTTATTACACGCTTTATTAGTCATCAATGCCCCTAAGCTAAGCAGATTATGATAGATATATCTGCAATTAGGTTTGATCCTACCTTTTCACTGCAAACGCGAATATGTTTGATTTAATTTAAGAAAATGTTTCTTTTTGCCGACGGTCCCCGCGCTATCTTCTTGAAGTATCTATCCTCTTCTGTAGAAGAACACTCGATGGAGCAGCGGAAAACTTTTCATATTTCCTTGAAAGGAACTTACTTGACGAGCCTCTGCCGCGCAACGACATTCTCGATGACATTCTCGTTTGTCGAAAGAATTAACGAGCTTTTCAAAGAGGCTCCTTTACTTCGATACTCGATCGTTCTCGAACAATAACGTGATACCCAGATTTTGATAGCGCGATTATCTCATCCGACATAAATTAAACGCCGGAGCGCCGTTTACCAGAGAGAAAAATGAGCCTCTAGCGTCATCTAACGTCGTTAATCTCTTCGTCATCGACGTGAGTCGTAAAATAGCTCCCAGACTTTTCTCATGAATTCTGCATTTACGATCTGCATATTATAACCACATTAAAACGTCATTTTTCTGCAGGATCCAGACCGATTCGTGATATCAAAATCTCATCAACAATTTGTGCGGGAACAATTCGATAGAAATTTCTCAATTTTTCTCTCTTCTCTTCCGAGCCAATTCAAGCTCCGTGCGAAACCACACGCAGCTCGTGTCACGTGCGCCAGTAATTAGTAACAGGAATGTTCTTTGTGCCCTAATGCGTTTGTTATTTGTGTGCAGCACGTCGTAAACACGATTTAGTAGATCAAACTGGTTTATTAATAACTCATAATAACCGGCTGTCATGTGCTTGCGGTTACGTGACAATGTGCCACAGCCACGTGCTGTGTGCGATTAATGAACGGAATAGTTAATAGAGGCGGTTCCATCTCTTTCCGCCGGGTATTATTATGGCGCCGGGTATATTATGGCGTTACTTGTACCGGCACTTAGGGATTAATATGGTCGTCGACATAGCAATTTCATGACAGATGTTGTGTCGACATTTACATGCGATTTTCATACTCATGTAGGAAACAAATTTTGCCCATTTTTTAATGCATTTTAATTCAATTCTCTAATCTAGAATAAAAATTTGACACATGATAATAATATGAATATATTTTTTTTATTATCAACAACGAATTACATAAAATTAAATAGACTTGTTGTAAAATAGCATTTTAATTATAATATTAAGAAAAAAAATTTCTTACACTTCATGATGTAACAAGATAAATAGAGGCAGAAAAAGTTTGTTATTTTTTTGTCAAGTTGTGAAAATTTATTATCTTCTATGATGCTTTATAGAAATTCGTCGTTTCCTGTGAGCTACAAACGGCTTGATTCACACTCGGTTTGGTTCTCCTTACGTTGTAAGCGCTTCGATACACGGTCGTTTGATTTAGATTCGTATCAGTTTCCAACTCGGGCGAACATGACGAAACTCGACGGCCCTCGAAATAAAAAAAAGCACGCACACACAATCATGCGACTCGCTTGATTGTGAGTTCCATGAAGCATGAACAACATCCGAGTCTGAAGCAAACTTATAACGAGTTTGCTCCAACTGTCGCGATCCGCACCGTAAAATTGGTAGCAGGTTATCGTGCCAAAAAGATCGTCGCGCTGAAATTTTTTTTTTGGTGAAAAATCGTTAAGCATTTTCCCAAGTTCCAATCGACTCGACGCAATGATAATAAAGTCCAAGTTTTATATATATATATATACATACATACATATACACTTCTCAAATTTCCTAAGTCCGAAACAAGGAAAGAATTTTGAGAGGAATTAGCTTGGTTCGAGAAAATCGCGCGCGTGCGGAGAAGAGTGGAAAAGAAACACGTAACACGCTATTAACATGGAGTTAAATGAACTTCGCCGTTCGTTAAATTAAGTTCGACGGCTGCGCAATGTCGGCGCAACGTCGACGCAACGAGGATACACAACCCGTCAGACGCACTCGGGTTTTTGCGGGACGTCGCATCAGCGCGACTGCGTACGGGTACGCGTGCGGCTCACACGCGCCGAGCGTAATTGCCGAGAGACTGATTAGAGACGGGGGGATAATTAATATCCGGCCGAAACCCGCTCGACGTGAGCGCATTAATCTCACGATAAGACGCTGTACGCGTCTTGCTTTCGCGCGGGGACCGAGAGACACGGTAGATCGGTAGCTGTTGCCGCAAGCTGTTCGCGCAAGCGCGTTCCGCATCGAGCGGTATATAAATTCGTCAGGTTGCTCGAGTTACATTGGCATAATTCACCTGGAGACCTGGAGATCCCGAGGCCTATCCGAGCGCGACTCGCGCCCTCCCTCCCTTCCCCCCCCCCGGCATTATCGAAGATAAGAGCGGACAACGTTGCCTTATCAGCTCGCGACCTTCCACCTTCCTGCTCCGCCTCTGACGCCCTGCCTTTCGACGGATTATGCAAATACGCGCTCGATCCTCTTACTGTCTCCCGAAATAACTTACGCTCGTATAAAATCGATTATCGTTCCGTTCGCCCCGTCGATGATGTTGCTTTGTAATCCGCCGGCGGAGCGGCAATCCGAGTCCTTCTTCGTCTTAAGCGTAAGCCGATCTTCAGATAAGTGTAGCCGCGATTCATAAGGGAGAGGGTACTTAACTACTGAGACGTTAAATCCCGGATCTTCCCGGAGGAAAGACAATAAATACGTTAATCGTTTTACATTCTTCTGCAAAATCGTGCAGATTTGCGATAACTCTCTTCCGACATCTCGATGAAATCTTTAACATTACAAAACTGTAGAAAATTTTAATTATAAAATTACGGAAAATTATAATTACAGAATTATAATTATAACTATAGAAAATTAAAATTATTTGAGAAAATTGCGCGACGATTTTTCTTCACGATTTTCAAAGAAAAAAAAAAAAAAAGAAAAATTCTCGCTGCTTATCTCGCCGCTAATTCATCATTCTTTTTTCTCTGAGCTGCTAATGCTCATTTTTTCTTTACCTTTTTTTCTTTAATTCTCGTGATTTTTTTCTCATCTCGCCGTTTTTCTTATCTCGATCACACGGAATTCCATCGACCAGTAGTGGTATCGCCGATAAAATGGCCGCGGTGCGGCATAGCCCGTATTTCAGCGGGAATAAAGTTCATTCTTTCGGCTCTCGTCCTCACGACTAGCCTGTAGTTTTGCACGGTGATCGTAACTTCGAATTAGCGAGTAACAGAGAGAAATGACGTGCGGTATCGAGGTTAAACGAATTCGATGCGATGCAGCGCATACCTCCCGCGAGGAGACCCGCGTATCTAAGAAACAAATATTGTGCATAAAAATGCAAAAGTCATAACGCGTTTTCCAGAAATCCCACGAATATTTCGCGCAACTCGATCGCCTCCATCAATTTTCTTTCCGTCAATTTCACATCCACGTTAGATCACGGATTAATCGACGCGAGTGCCATTCCGATGCAGCGAACGCGTTTCTCGCGTCGAAGAGAATCGCGGGGAAATAACGTACGTCCATTCGCGGAGAAAAAGCTGATCATACACCGGAGATTTATCGCGATTGGTGTCTGAGAAAACTGTCTTTGCGAGCATGAAAACTTTAGATAATTAACGACACCGTGCGTGATTAATGGCCGCTATCTCGAGGCGGAACACACTTGTGCAGAACGAGAGCGTGAATGATAAAAAAAAAAAAAAAAAAAAAGAAGAAGAAGAACGAAAAGGTGCGGCATTATTATTGGCTTGGCGTTGCTCGTTTTCTAACCCGAGCGATGTTTATCGGCAAAAGTGTCGCATTATCTTCCGTGCGAGCGATCGTACAAGTGTTGCGACGATCGAGCACAGCAGTTGCCGACGAACATTACGACGACCTCGTCGCTATGGTCCGTCGTAATGTTCGTCGTGTGTCGGCGCGATACGTCACGCGAAAGACAACGCCGGTTATCTGGCAACATTTTCTCGTTCGCCCGCGCTTTACGAGCCATAAAAATGCGGGACAGCTCGATCGTGACTCATTCCCTCTTGTTCCTCCTCTCTCTCCTTCTCTCTTTCTCTCTCTCTCTCTCTCTCTCTCTCTCTCTCTCTCTACCGCATATCTCGCCTTAAATATTTCATCTCCATCTTCCGATTGTTCCTACGTGAGGGAATTCTGTGCAAGTGACTCGAGTCCTTCCGCAAGCGAATGTAGAATACTTTTCCTTGTCCACGGACTGGTGTGACGTGGTGAACATCGTTGGGCAACTTGGGCAAACGAAAGATGGATAAATAGAATAGACCCAGTAACGTTTTCGAGCCCGACGAGCGCGTTGATAAGCGCGATAATTACGAATTGAAATTTTTATTATTATCGTGATCTTTTACTTTCGGCTCAATAAGCTACAAAAGATCGTCACATAATTGCCGGAATTCACGGCACACAGGCGCCTTTGTGATGTAAATGAACGCAATTGTCTGCGAGTATGATAAGGCACCGGCAAGGCAGCAAACAAATTTCATTAATTACGCCGGAAATGGCGAACGCCCCGGGGCGATGGTGCGAAGGACTACACAGCATCGCCAGGCGACTTATGTTGGCTCTTTCAGCACGAGAGTTGTCTTCCTTGACGGGAAGGAGGGGGGGAGGGGGCGTTAAATGTTACAGCGCGGTTCAGAATCCAAAATGGAGAGCTGCAAATCCTAGATGATGCTTATCCATTACTCTACGCAAAATTGCTGCCTGCGATCTGTCTTTCTCCGGTGACTCTCGAGGTCGCGCCTAAATTAATAAGGATAATTAAGGATAGTAAGCGAGAATAATCCGTTTTACGCAAAGTGCGAACAATTGGTGCGTGGCAAAGAAGATACGCGAGTCGAAAGTTTGATGCGCCGTGAAGCATACGTCACGAGACCTGACATAAAAAGAGAGAATGAATAAGGTAAATGTGACAAGGATAAATTCAAACGAAATCCTCGCGGTATTTATCATTAATGCTGACTCTTGTGAAAAAAGTGAATTGGATATCTATCATTAAAAACCATGTGTAGTTTTAGACAATCTAATTCGTGAAAATATTATTTTAAGTTTTATTGTTTGTATAATAATTAATATTATTTAAAAGATTTGCTAAATGATAAAAATTTTATGCGTGTCCATATGCACGTGTCCATTTTAATTAAAAAGAAAGCCTCTGCGTAATTTCAAATTTTAGTAAAATTTTGTATTTTTAATGTATGAATGTTGTACGCATTTCTTTTGGAGGTGCAAATTTTCACATAAATACATTATACAGCTCGCATTGATAATGCCGCACTTAAATTAACGCCGCGCTTAAATTATTTTCCATATAAATGTCGGATTTTCATTAAAGCAACCAGACGGATAGAATCGAGATTTCCACAGAAATTTGCGTACGTCAATAAGTGGCAGAATCCGCTTTGCTTGTTTTAACTTGGATCCACATTGGAGTAAATCGCGTAAGAATGTACGAGCTGGTTAGCATCGGGGGATAGTAAGGAAAAAGGGTAGGAGGGGGGAGGGGGGGAGGGAGGGAGTTCTACGGTGTCGTCGTCTTTTGTGGCGTGTGACGTGGAGGAGGCGCCTTTTCCATATTCCTTTGGAAGTTGCCGGAGCGAGGTCGGCCGTTTCTCAAGGAATCTCTGATAAAAGCATATCCTTGCCAAGTCGAGAAAGATACGCTTAAAGGCTGCCGCGATATGGAAATGCGGAAATCGATTTATACCCGAGCAAAGAAGGTCGAAATCGTTAGGTGGAGTCGGGAAAGCGCCTCGGATGTCCTCGATCCCGTGAGATCATCTCATAGAGGGGATCCCCCGAATGGGTTGAGTGAATCGGATCGTTTCATAGAATTTGTTCGTTAAAAGCGCCCGAACGCGATACGAATTCACCGGTACGCCGTTCGATTTCAAGTTATCGATTTCATAATCGGACTTCTTACGGTACCGAGGCTTTCAGGCAGCCCCGGCGGAACTTTTATTCGCGGAAAATTATGCAAATGTCGCCACGCGGTGGTTTATCTAGAATTTCATATTTGAAGAAAACGTACACCATCTTTTCACGATCGACTTCGAGAGATATATCTCTTCGTTAACGTAATGAAATATTTTCTTTAAATTAACTTTCCTATAAAGATGGAGAGCATAGAGGATGAAATGCGAGCAGTTCCCAAAGTCAACACGCGAATCAAAAATAAGTTCGTACGGTCTCTAAGTATTTTACAAATAATTAGCGTAATGGTTTACCTAGATATAACTTCTTATTTGTTTATATATTTTTTTCGTACTTTTATATATACAGTTACATATATACAGTTGTGATAAATAATTAGTATAATGGTTTAGGAAGGTATATAAGATATTTTTCATATTTGTATATTCTCATACTCATAAACAACGCAATATACTAATGGAAATTCGAAACCAACTTGATATTTTTTTATGAATACGAATAGAATTACGGAGTATGATTTTTAATGTATCATAATGTATCATAATCAATGACTTGAGGGAAAATCTTCTATTTGATCGTTCGAGAAATCGCGTTGCTTGCTTCGCTAAATTATCGATTATGAAATCGCGCACGCAAACGCAACTGTCTGCAATAAATATTACGAATAACGACCATGGAGTAAAATCGAAGGGATTGAAAGGACCGAGAACGTGTATAGATGGGTTCATGAAACCGGTATCGGAAAAGCGTCAAAAATACGGTTGCTCGATACAGTTTCTCCGAACAGGAAGCGCTATGATATAAAACGTAGTTGTTTCGTATCTCGCTCGCGTAAAAGTAAAAATATTTCTCTTACGCAACTCTCGCTTCTCTGTTCATTTGTTCGTTTGTGAGAAAACCTTTGAAAAAAATGATAATTTTCTCGTTTACATTAATATTGTTATTTGCCAAATTTTTCAATTCGTGTGCCATTTTCTAAACTAGTGACCGAGGAAATGTTTCCTTAATCCTCGAAAATTTTTTCCAGATGAGTAATTTACAGCCATTTTATTTTATAAACAAAGACTATCGTATGGCTTATGTATAATTCATATTATGTATTTTTTAACTCTGTGACGTGACTTTTTTTATTTCTTGAACTGAGTCGGTAACTTTTTATCTTTCAAAAAATGTTTCGTTGTGCTATTTTGCGAAATTATCGAAAGATATTTGCTTTTTATTATTCTTCATATGTTTCATATATATATATATATTATAATATCTTGAGGTATTAATATTTTGCATCGCTTTGAAGCGAGACGGTGGACCTTCCATATCGTCAAATAAATCAGATAGCGTAGGATGATTAAGGAAATTGAAGGAACGCATGAAGGAGAAGCCGCCTCGTCGCTGCTAGTTTCGTAAACTTCGCGCTGCGAAGGAAATTTTTTGAGAGATGAAAAGTTAGCAGCCGCCAACCTGATCGGTCGAAAAAGAAGGAAAAGCGGACAGAAGAATCGCGTCTCGAGATGAGGATATGTAATAAAAGTGCAGCGGCGCGTCAAGGAATTGCGAAAGCGCCGCCGTATCGTTTTAAGATGTAACGCGAGCAAAGTTGGGGTTTAGTGGAATTCTTCCGGCCTTTGTGTTCGCAATTCACGTTTATTGCGCTCGCCCGGCCGCGACATATAATAACTGGCACAAAAGACTCACGTCTGCTTCAACATTTTTACAGCCACGGCCAAGCCCGTGTCGTTTTACGTACGTTTCGTCGTCCGTCTCGGACGACGACATATTCAACGTGTTTCTCTTTATAACATTATCGCGTGCGCTGTTTAATATGCGTTGTTTCTTCTGAAAACGGCGCGTATAGCTCCGGCAATTTTAACGACACTTCCAGGCAAAGAGGATAAAAGCGTCTCCATCTCGCAAACGTTGTTTTTAACTTTATCCGCGAGAGCGAGTTGTTTAAATATCAAGGATGAAACGAGACCAGGATATCGAGGAGTATAATTAAACCGATTGTAACGAAAGATTGTACTTGGAAAAGTCCAATGGCGTGGATGAGACATACTCGCTTCTCATTAATTAGAGGAAACGTGAAACGACGAAAAGAAAGGCACCACTTTCAGGGAAGAAAACTTCACACCGGCACTTTTTTCCGCTTCGTTTTTCGCACGGCATAAATTCGAGCGTACGGTACTTAAGGAACTTTTCGGGAGATGAAATATCGCTCGACGTCCCGTCCCGGTTTGCTCGCTCGTACGGAAGCTCGCGAGTGTGACGTCGATATGTGAGAGGCCGCGCGAGATAGAGGAGGAAAGGAGGGGGAAGAGGAAAACGCGAAAAGGGAACGAAAAATACAAGCGCGAAAAAGGAGGAAATGAAAAATTGTTTACTCCACACGCAACTTTCCCCTATGTCGCAATAAGATCGGAAATTGGTCTATTTACGTGGCCCTCGAGTGATATACGTCGCCTCGCTCGCCTTTGTTAAAACCCATAGTAAATTTATTGAATTTGTTTTTTTTTAATCCCGCCCATGCGCGATTCAATCGTCGCATTGTTCCGTCGATGCGTTTCCGTCGAGCCATAGCAAATACTTCGCGGATCGCACGCTCTCGTGCTCGTATTTGCGCGTAACAATGCTATCATTGAGGAAATGGAATGCGTACGTGCTGGCCATGTTCGGCAAATAAAAGGATAATCCCGGATGACGTAGTAAGTAATACCGACTCCGGCCCCGGTATCCGTTCATTTGTCTGCTGTACCCCCAGGGCCGAACAAAGTTTGCCCAACGAAGGAACTTCAATAATACTCCGTTTATCCCGGATATTTGTTATGGTTACTCCTTGATCAGACGAGAATATTCGAATAAATTGCCCTCGCGAGTCGGCGAAGCCCCGTTTCGGGGTTGGAAACTCGTACGTTGCGAAAATTCGGTGCACTCGGAATATATCTGCCGTTTCCACATTGTCGCTCTACATAGCCCCCGCGACCATTCCGCGTGATAAACTGCGATGAAAATTACGGGTTCCGCCATAATTAGTATTCCCGAATGTGCATAAAATCGGAACGAAGTCTAATTAATTGGTAATTGTGTTGTTGCCGAGGAAACATTGTGAATTTAGTACGGAATACAAACGAGACAGTGAAGTATTCACTATTCACCATTAAACCACTTCTATGTACTTTTTACTTATAATTGTTACATAAATTATATTTTATATTATTATTTATTAACCCTTGCGCTCAGCAGTTTTGCAGCGTTATATAATTTAATAACTTGAAAATCTTTCAAATTAATAAAAATTTACATAAACATTTAATAGACGAACGAATACCGAACTACTTTGGTCGGATCATATTTTCTTATAACCGGATGCAATGCAATATTTTATTTTAATAGAGGGAACGTTCGCGAGCGTTATTAGTAAAGGAACGAGTGTCCTCAATACGTGGTTCTTTTACCTGCCAACGAAACCTCCCTTTTCCGAGACCTATCGTCGCCTCACCTTTCGCATTTTCAATCCCTCGCGGCGATACCCGAGATTTTTTTCCTCGCGGATCGAGGAGAGTCGTTCGCGCTTTTAGCTGGCTCGGAGTTGTGTCGCTGGGAAGAAAAGTCACTCCCGGTTGAAAAATTTGAACGACTGCACCGGTCGTTACCGCTCCGACACCGTTCGCACTGCTGCCGCGAATAAATGGAGATTTAATGTAATCGTGATTTAAACTCCACTCCAACATTAATATGCGTACTCCTCCGGCACGACATTTATTTCCACCGCGCGTTCGGTCTTTATCCATCACGGCACGGCATGCGTGCGTTTGAACAATGTTTCCTTTTTCGTTTTTTTTTTCTTTTCTTTTTTTTTTTCTTTTTAATTATTAAGGTCCACCGACTCGCTCGATTTATCGACTTCTCTTGCGAGAATTCATATTCGCGGAGGATTAATGTGGAATCGTAAATTCAATATTATTTAAATTGTCTACATGCGTATGACGAGCTATGGTAACGGGATATCGAACCGCGGAACCGATAATTCATTATGTCGTGGATAATTACGATGATGCTTGTCTGAACACGGGCGGTACCTGTATGGATGTTCGTCGTTTACTTGCATGCGATAATACCGCGCGATTTGCAAGTTATTAGCGCTCGACGGCCGTCATAACGTGTTTATTATTTACAATCGGATAAGCGGTTAATGATGCGTGACGTCGTTATCTCACGACGACGAGAGCGTTTAAGCGAACTCTACTTTCCCCCTGATTTTCTACTTCATCAGCAAATTTACGTAATCATTATCATATTACATTATTAAATTATTTATCTCTAAATTTCTATGATTATCGTCCGCGCGAGGTCAAATGTTGAAAGAGTTATTTCGGAGATTCTATATATATATCTATATATATATATATATATATATATATATATATATATATATATAAAAACGCGCAATCTTTGAAGAAATTATATTTTAATATTTCTGTTTGTGAAGTTCACCCTTTTTCCCCGAATTCCCGAATGTGCCAAGCGAAGAACCGCGAAATACGTTTTTCCGTTCCGGAAGAAATCGTTTCGCTCGGATAGGTCTTAAATGAAAGAGAGGAATATGTTCGCGGCCGACGATAAAAATGAGGCAGTCGTGCTGGAGAGAGAAATTCCGCGCGCGGAATACGCGGCGATCGACGCGTCGGAACGAGCCATATCGATGCACTAAATGCGAAGTCGATATCCACTGCCAGTCGAGTCGCGAAACGAGACGGGGCTGTGAGAAAGTGGAAGAAAGTGCTATCATATTTCCGACGGGGCATCTGAGACTTTTTCGCATAAACCGCGACTGCCGCGACCCTTCGCCTCAGCCGCCGCCTCGCCCTTTCCCGTTTATTTCTCTCCGTTTTTCACTCCGCTTCTCCACCCCGCGCGATATCTGTGCGGCTGATATACTGGGACATTACCATCGCGCGCCCCTACGGCGAGGGGCGAAATACCGTTTCCTCGACTGTGCGAACATCGTGTACCATTATCAACTCCCTTTGGATCGAGATAAAGTCGATTTCCCTATAGCAATCTTATAGAGAAATAACAATTATCCGCCGAATAGAGTCGTATCAGTAAATATTACTCGCCGAACAAATTTGTGGATTTATTCGGCTTTAACTCGAATCGCATAACGTAGAAATGTAACTGCGTTACATCCAACACCTTATTTATTAATTAAAGTTATTTTCTAATTATTTAATTTTATGTTACTATGAGAGGAGCTTTGCGCCGTATTAATTTGTTTGTGAGATTTTCAAAAATTGAATTTTTATATTACTTTAGTACGCAAAATGAATAATTTATTTGTTCTTAAGTTCAGCTCGCGTGACATTATCTGAAAAATCGTCTCAAGGTCTCAAAGTCTCGAGCACACCGGAGAAAATATTTTGTGTATCCCTCCTGCTTACAAATTAATACCCCTCCGTACAAAGCGTTGCGCGGAGGACGAATTATAATAGCGCGGTCGCGATTGTCGCAAGGCGGCAAGACGTGCGTCTCACTTCCTGTTCCTTCCTTCCGCGATAGAGGGGAAAAGATTTCGGCCATCGGCGAAAACGATTTGTCTCGCGGCGCGCGACAAATCTTCTACGCTCCGTGATCCGAATGCGGACGGAGGCGTCCCGGTGTCTCGCGGGGTGGCGCGCCCCCGAGGAAATTCCCTCGCGGGAGATAATCTGCTTAGGAATTCAAGCAGAATTTGTTTCGTCTTGACGCGCGAGACCGCCACCCCGATAGATCACGGACGGTATACGAACCGTGAATTAACCGTGGCAACCGTCGCGAGTGTCTACGTGCGTTACGAGATGTAGGAGGCGCGTCCTCGTTGCCGGAAGTGGCATCTCGCATGCCCGCCATTTTCATTAATCTTTAAGTGCACCGTGTTATTGCATTTGACACGCTCTCTCTCTCTCTTTCCTCTCTCTCTCTCTCTCTCTCTCTCTCTCTCTCTCTCTCTCTCTCTCTCTCTCTCTCTCTCTCTCTCTCTCTAAAATCGAATTACTGTGTGAAAATTACATTACGCAGGTGTAGAACTTTTACGTAGGATAAAAATTGCGAACAATACCTCCCTCCCCCCTCCGCTTCTTGTCTCTTGGAGGATTGATCAAAAATCGATATCATCGAAAACAAGTACATGTCGACACGGCGGTTGCGATCCCAGCCTGCTTATCGCGTGGCTCTGTCGTCCTCCCGTACGTGGAGAGTATTAGTAAATTGTATTTAATCTGGCATTGTGTAAATATCGGATTATTTTGCCTCGTGCCGTGCTCGCCCTTCCATCGGAAAAGCGTCATATTTTTCAGCGGTAATACACTCTGACGTATACTGTCATTTTTTTTTTTTTTTTTTTTTAAGATAACCATTTCGAGCGTTTCACCAAATTGATTTATTCAATTGCCTTTTGCGTTTTGATACGAAATAGCATTTTCGAAATTAGAGCGATATCGATATATTTCGTGGTCGACACTTATTTTCATGTCGACGTCGAAAAGCGAGTTAATCGAGACGCATTTAATATGTTGAAAGCATTTCTACATACACATTCACCATTATGATTTTACGCGGCTGAAAAGCATCGGTAAATGGAAACGGTAATGGTAAACGACGGGGAATATATCTTGAGGAATAATAAAGATCATTCCCGGGGAAAGATAGGCGAAGGGCGGGGGCGGGGGCGGAGGCCGGGGACCGGGCGAGCGTAAATGCCGACGTTCGAGAAACGCAGGAGCAGCAGAGAGGTAAGAGAGAGGATATCCGGCCGCGGTTTTTATCATTGTGCACTACTCTGGTCTCTAACGATCTTCTCATCCTACCCAGTGAGAGAAAACAGACGAGCGGGAACAACGACGGAACGTCGAAAAAGTTGTCGGACGTGCCGATGTAGCCGCGGATTCGGCCGACGGTGTCACACCGTACCTAGAAAGCCTCAATTACGTGACAGTCATTAAAGCGTTGTCCGCCGCTTGAGAAAACGAAGAGCAGAGGAGGTCGTCGGAAGTCAACGTCGGAGAGGCCGCGGAGAGGAAGTTCTTCAAGATTTCCACGTGAAGGAAAGGAATTCTTGCGGAAAAAAAAAAAGAGCCATCCGCCTCGTCTCGCGGAAAAATCTGCGGCGTTTTTCCACGAGACGAGGCGGATGACTCTTTTTTTTTTTTTTTTATCGTCCCTCTCTTTGTCCTCCTCTCTCTTTCTCTCTCTCTCTCTCTCTCTCGTTGTCTCTCTTTCTGCTTTCTCCCTCGACCGCGAGTAACCCCGACGTTGGGCGATATAAGCTAATGAAGTGTCTCAAGTGAAAGAGGTCAACGGTTCCTTTAAAGATTACCTCCACCCGCTTGTAGAAATAATCGACGTGACGAGCTACGCCTGCCGGATGGTATTCATCGCAGACTCGATTCACCCTGAGACGGGATTCAAATCGTTGATGAGGATTCATCTGTTACTGTTACCTTCGAAAGAAATTGCGTAATTTACCGCATGTGGATGAGATCATTATCCAGGCGTTATCAAATTTGCGCAGAGCAGTGCGCTACTGATGGAAACAGGAAAATCGTTACAATCGAGCGTCCTTATCTTCGTTTTGTAGAACGAGAATGTTTTGGCATTGTCTTTTAATTAACGCAACGACAAAACGTTTTTACATACATGAAAGATATAAGCTCGTGATGAGGCTGCACGACAGCCAATTATTCAGGTATTACCTGAATTATTGAGCAGAGGTTTCCGCTGACATTTCGCTAAGTGAAAGCCAATTACTTGCGGATTATATGGAAATCGATAGTCTTGCGCGGACATTGCTGGAATTCGGTACGTTGTCAACATGCGATATGAAGGAGTTTCTCAATTATTAATTTTTCGATTTTATCTCTATTATCGTACAATCATCCTCGCGATCACCGTTCTTTTTATTAATGGCGGTTTTATCATTATTATTTCACTGGCGGTTCTATCATTATTATTTTACTGGTAGTTATTTCTTCATCTGTCTTTTAAATCTTTTATTTTCATACGGTTGAAAAATTACGCGGAAACGAAATACCTCGTGTAGCGAGGCTATTTATCGGGTTTCGGTCTCAACCGCGCCATATTCCATCGCATATCGAAATGGCAATACGGGAAAATCACTTTGACCACCGAAGAACTGCATCATATTGAGCCTCGGTCGATTATCGATTCGTCGCTAAACAAATAATAGCGTACAACTCTTCGACAAAATTTGTAATTTTGATTTAAACGAGACTGAACGAGGCCGTTTTTGTGAAATGAGCGCGGAATATGATATTGATTACGGTTCAAATTTCATAATGAAATATAGATATTGATTAGAGAAGGAATAATTGATATTCGTATCACACCATGTAAAATTATGTTTGTTTATTTGGCATATTAATATTCTTCATTGTCGTCTGGAACATTCGAAAATTATTTTCATCATATATCGCGGTATTTATTATTATTATTATCAATTAGCTCGCGTTGTTTAAAAAAAAAAAAAAACGCAATTTACCTATTCATAAGTTACAATACACCACAATTGGAATACTAATTATTTCGAGTGGGTTGTCATTTTTCACTTCGTTCATTATAAAGAGCAGTTGATTGATTCGGCCGACGTCAAAGGAATTTTTCATTTCACATTTTTCGTCCCGATGAATTAAACCTCGCGCACAATTACGCGCTTCCCGCAAAAAAAGGAATTTAAATATTACGTTAAAGTAGCGGCGGCGGATGGCCCAATTAACGCCGCGCAAACATTTCCCGCGTTTCGCGTTTATTCGCGGGATGGATGTCAAAAGACATAGCCGACACGGCTGGTTAATTATCGCCGGAAATAACGTTTATAACCGCGCCCGGTGCTTTCAGTTGACACTTGGTCCCGAAAGTGCGGTCAACAATTGCGAGCGGCGCGCGTCCACATGTCCAGGGAGACGTAATGGCGCACGATAATTTTTATCGCCGTCACGCGTATTTCTGCAGGTCTGCGCGTACACGCGGGGGGGGGGGGGGAGAGGGGGTTATCTGTCCGCTTTGAAGCGTGTCTGCAACACCGCGGCAGTTTATCGCTATCGTCGTGTCGCTTGAAGCGTGATAGAGATACCGCGCGTGGTTCGATAGAGAGAACAACGTCGATGATTTTTAAATTGATACGCGACAAAAATTGGACAGATGAAGACGGGGGAATTCTGTATTTAGAAAAAGGACTTGAAAAGATCTTCTTTCTAAAATAGAAAATCCAAAAATGTGTGTAGGAAGAGTAACGATATTTCGGGTCGATAGTCGCGCGGAGGAGCTGACTCAGAGAGCGCACCGTACGATCGCCGTGCAAACAATGAGAGTTCTTGCTTTACTGATTTACGTCGCTCGTTGCACCTAGGGCATTGCCGTTTCGCTCGTATTGACTCGGGGCCCATCGAGGTGTTGTCGGGGGTTAACGAACGGCAGACAAATAAATGGCTCGCGTACGAAAACACCGAGCGGGACAAAGGGAAACTGGCACGGAGAGGGTGGCAAAGGCAAGTTGGGGCGGGATGCGTCCAGAGAGGTCAGAGAGAAAAACGATGGGAGTAGAACGGGGGTGAAAAACGGGAAAGTAAGGGCTGTACGGGAGGGCGCGTGCACGTGGCAGGGACAGCGGCGTGGAAAAATGTGGCCGCGCGAGAAAAGTTTGCGGTAAGCAGCTTCGGTGAAATTCCTCCTGGGGATATCCCCAAGTTAAAGTCCGCGCCCGCTTTGAAATTGCGCTCTGGCAGTCGGTACGCCTCGCGGAGTCCCTTGTTTTCGAGTATTCGTTCGTTACCATCTTCCTTTTTGGTATGCGGAAATTTTTTCGCCCGCGACTTCATGTCGCAGATTATTCACAGATTTGAATACTTTGTTTGTCTCTGCGTGTGCCTCTCTTATCTCGCAATCAAATTTTACATGATGTGTCATTAAGTACTTTATTAAACTATCTCTTTTCTTCTAGTATCATTATTGTAATGTATGTTATTTTTTTACTTATTTTTTTTCGCTGCTAAGCTTAGAATTATACCTGTTGATTTATGACAATGTTTTAAGTCCGAGATTTTGTTCCGCTCTTAATGACGCTTCTGAGAACCAACAACAGGAGTTCCTCTTACAGGAATCTTGCGATAAACAATGCTGGACTTCTGGAAAGATTTTCAGTGTACCTCGCTCTTTTCCAGTTTTCCATATTTGCAATTCCTACTTGGCATTATGCAAAAACGTGTCGACATGCATAGTTTGATTGATGAGCGAGTTCTTTGTTCGAGTTACTTGGTAATTTTTTTATTTTTAATTAATTCTATTAAAAATCATTTTTTACAAACGCATTTTGATATCATCGACTTCTCTATTTCTCTTTGGAAAAGTACGCTAAGCTTAAGATGAAAAGGATAAAGACATTTTTTCAGCAGAAGATTTCTGATATTTTTATTTATAACAAAATATTTTATCACAATTAATTTTATTAATACATTTTAATTGTTTACGTTTATTGTATACGTTCTTATGTGGAATAGTCCGAATTCTAAATTTATAGATACTATTTTTTATCTCGAATATTTTTTTATTGTTTGTAGTGATATTTCGACTGACTTTTCTTAGTTTTTTTATATCGATTGATCCGTCAAGACAACGTGAACCAGAGATTCGTACGCGACTGTCATACGATAACTACCACATATTTTCTGTATTTCCTACCGATATTCTTTCGATGCAAGACTTCCGTGCAAGAGATATAGGAAGTCAGAAAAGAAGTTCACTCTTTCTCCGGCAAAATACTTTCTTTCTCATTTTTCCACTTTTCCTGTGAACTGGATATTCTCTCATCCTTATATCAACTGCAATTTTATCACGCTATTTTGAGGAGTATGCTCATATCGGTATATTATAAATATACCGCCAAATATCAAATTTGGAGATGTAAATTCGAGATAACAGGTTGTATTAAACACATAAATTTTCGTACTACGAGCTAATTTTAATTATTTTGTAAACAATTTGCGCTCGCATTACGCAAATTGATATAAGATTTATAAATCATTTATTCATCTATAAGATACAAATGACCGGTAATATGAATATGCGATTCATTCGATATAATGTTATTAATTCCGGTAAGTGTGCCGGCTGTCTGTGATATCCGGCGCGGATTATCAATTATAAATGTTGTTTTAAACATCATGCGCGCACAGTCGTTTATGCACAGTGGCAGGACATTCCATTTTCGTCTTTCAATCAAACGTTAACGAGCGTACGAGAACAGTGGGACCTCCATTACTATAATTAGCCGAAATGCATAGTGCACGAGGCGTGTCGCACTTGTGTATTTTAGCGATATGATGAAAGCTTTTAACGCGACCCACCCGTCCGCCTTCTGTTTTCTCTTTGAAACAGCAATTAGAGTAGTTTCGGGGAGATTGAAAATATTAAATATTTTGACACGACGTAAATACGACGTATTATTTAAAAGATAGATCGAGTAGTTCATTTTGCGATAACGAATATTAATCTGCGCCTGTTCTATTATTTCCGAATTATTATTTGTAATCCGTTATGATGTGACACAAGGTTCCTTCGCGAGCTGCGACCTAATATCGCGCGTGGGAAACAACATTGTGATTTCGGCCATCGCGTTTGAAAGTACGAGGAAGTGACTAGAGCGCAGAAATTTAGCGCGGTGATTTATCGTGGTGAAAAACGCGCGCGGAAATGCCCCCGGAATGGCAATATCTCTGAGGGAGAGATCAAGAAGGCAGGAAACCCGCGGGAAATTCGATTATCCGGATATTACTCCGATTCTGCGTCTCTAGCTAAGCTAGAGAAACTTTTCGGGGAGGGATGAAGTGAACTTTAAAAGTGGAAAAATAATCTCCCCCGCGCGGAGGGAAGTTCCGCGGCGCGAACGCTCGCGTCGAGTGCCGCGTAGCTATTCCTTATCGCGGCTATTATTTCAACTACCACGAATTCCATTCGGAAATTCCATCGTTCTCTCTCGGCGTTATTACCGGCCGCCTCACTCGGAGACGTTCGAGGACAAATTAAATCGCCCACGGCGTCTGGCATACGTTTTTGCTCGCGCTCATAAATCTGCCTCGTTCGTTCGCGCGCGCCTCCTCAATCAGGCTCATTTGCCGAATAAATTTGGCAGGCGTATCGAATGTAATTTTTTTATCCCCGCAAAAATACAGAACGCCATCGATTTCGCTCGAGGTCTATCAAACACGACGGTTGTTTAGCAAGAGACACATCCTTGCTTGAAATTTATCACCCGACACATGATCGACATATTCGTGTCGCATCACTTGCATATCCGCTCGGCAATACGCGTTAATCAACCTGAATGCTCTTACATAGCGTGCAACCGAACACATGATGATTCTTGTCCTCCTCCGGAGGAAGTGTAGATACGTCCAAGTTACATGTCGCAAACGCAAACACGTTCGCAAATAAGTCCAATGTACGAGCTGTAAATTCCCCTATTAATTTAGAAAAATTAATTTAATGATAGCTAAATGGAATTCTTGGCTGTAATAATATTACACACGCATCGATCTAATCGTAAAGAACTTTTCCGGAGCAAGATTGATATTCATATTATGCATTACGTAATGCGTAACATGAATATTACACTGTACTATACTGGTGCTGTATCGTCGTCGCTTATATAAATCGCATTAAAAGTAAGAAACTCATAAACGTTGAACTTGGCTGTTATGCATCACATACACATACTACACGCACGTCCGCACATAGGTGGAGGAAGCAGAGGCGCGGGAGAGGCTGGGAAAAGGGCGGTGCCGCGAGATTATAATACTGAACGAGTTTAACGCGCAGAAATTTAATTTCGCGACATGCCCGTGCAAACTTCCATCCGTGCAAACTGCAGTTTGCGTCCGGGCGCGCGCACCGAACCACCGAGCGATCGCAATCAAATTTCAAAACGAAGTTGACCTTTACGAGAGCCGCGTAATCCAAACCGCGCGCGGCTTTAACGCACCGCAATTCCGCGTGTTACCCGTAGTTCGCGATGAAGTTAAATCCGCGCGACGCAATCCGCTTTTTCCCTCAAATGTGCTTTTAATATCGGAGCGTCGAGAGACGCGGTGACGCAAATTTCGGGGAACCAGGTTCGCCGGCTGGCACCGCGGTGGTAAGGTTCGTTTATCCTGGATTCTCTGTCAAATAAACAAATTCGCGTAATTCGCCCGTGGGCGAGATATTAATTGCGGCACCACACGCGAAAATTGCTCCATTTCAGTCCGCATCCGGCTTGCATCGACCGAACGTACGAACGCACGGTATGTATGCGAACTTTACGCTTACTGCCCTTCCGCCTTTAAACATTTCTCCGGATTTTTGTCGACCACTCGGTTAACTCGCCGAATTACAATGCTGTTTATCGATGGGGGCGAAATTGGTCCCGCGATTCACAACAGATGAATCAACCGCGTTTGACTCGGAAATTTAATCGCGCGCATTTAGTTAGTCGCGAGTCGCTCGATTAAATCACCGTGGTATTTTTAATGCGGACGCGAAAGCGCGCGCGCGCGCGTGCGCGCGCGCGAGGAACGTGTCTCTACGCGAAAGTTATGCCGACGATTTTTCAGAACCGTATACCATCGCTGCCGGCCGCCGGCATCGCGACTGCCTGAATATTCATGAAAAGAGCGGACGGCTCGCGCCTTCGCATTGCATGCATTCGCTTATCACGCCGAATGGTCGGTCGAGAGAGACGCGAAAGAGGCACCAGCCAGAGTCGTTTCGCTGGCGATTACCGCGTCGCAAAACTACAAACGGTTGTAAAATGTCAACGTTGGCGGAAAGAACGACGCGCGAGTACGCGTCGTTTCCGTATTTATGAAGAGCTCGCCTATTATGACGCGTCGCGTCGCGTAGCTGGAATACAGATGAAGGTAGGAAGCACAGAGACGTCTCTCCTCGCGTCTTGCGAACTCTGATTGCGAGCACCTCCGCGTGCGCCGCGTGCGTGAGCACACGTGACGATGAAATATATGTACAAGTCGCGCGCGTGATAACGCGTGTATTTTAGATGCAAGGGCGAAAGAGCCTGCCCCGCTCTCCTCTTCCCCCCCCCCCCCCTCCCCGTGGCCGGAAATAATGAGCGGAATTTAGTGAACAGAATTCGCAAACGCGAATTTGTATTCTGCTGAAATATCTATTTTCTTTTTTATAACAAGCATTGCCGACATGACACATTTTGTTAAATAAATTATCGTCGATTAATATTATCGATCGACGAAAGGTAGGAGCCGACAGAATTTGTGTATTTTATTTATGTACATTTAATATTTACGATTGATCAAAATCAGAGAGGTAAAGAAAATAAAGAGAGAGACGTTAAATACACAAATACGAATACGCACCGTTGGCAATTAATCATTTATTTTATCTCGTTATTTTGCGTTATCAAGTATAATGCTGACACAATAAGTATAAAACGTGGAATTGAATATAAATCGTCAAGCGTGTGCTTGTGACCCGATGCATTTATCACGTCGAGCCTAGGGTAAATAAAATATCATCAGACATAATTGAGCGGTTAATTAGAATAATGAAATATTATCCCAGATGCGTCTCTGCTTCATCTCTCTGTTCCAAAGCTTAATGGATAAATCGTGTGTCATTCCCATGCGAGCGAGAAAAAGCAGCTGGGGCCGCGTACTCTCGCGTTTATTCCAATAACGCGTTATTCTTCATTAAACGCGCTATTCTCTGATATATATTATCTCGCGCAAGGCAAGTTGGGAAACGTATCGCGTGCTCGCTAACTTTAGAATCATCACTGACTTTGAATATCTGCGAGAGAAACGGTATTGCCTGGACATCGTTTTTTTTTTTTTTTTTTTTTTTTTTTTTTTATCAAAATTACGCGATATCGGAGTGTTTTATTAAATTTATTATTTAATGTGTTTTATTAAATTATATTTATATTTGAAAATTAGAAAAGATTTCTGTATTCCTTTGTCGGAATTCGCGAGCGAATCGACGGAACGACTGTTCCACGTAACACGTTCGTCGAAATGTTCGATCCGACACGCTCATAAAAAATACAGATTAGCCGCTCATAAAACCGGGATCAAAGGGAACTTTAGCAATATGCGAATTGGTTGAAAAATCGCCTGCCAGTATAATCGCGAATGGGCGAGCGAACTCGTAGGCACGCATGGAAATTGCACATGCCGAAGTCTTTGAAGTGCCTAGCGGGCGTGGTTCACCACGTCGGCTATCACGTCGTTTTATTCTCGAACGAGGCAAATAGCGAAAAATTGCAGCGGCAGAAGTTCAGCATTGCGTAAAATGAGTCGGTGGGATACTCGAGTATCGACGATAATATCGCTTTTTACGTTAACAAATAAATTGTGAGGATGCTTGCTCGACGCGTCGTCGAGCAAGCACAATGACAGATTCGCTTTTCACGTTACGATCGTAGATTTATCAATAATGCTTTTATATTTAGCGTACAAGTGATTTGGATGGAGATGGTATATAAATAATTTTCCAACATATTTTTGTCATTCAGTTGCTCGGCTATTCTTGTTGTCGGATTAATCATTACGCTCATCGTGTTTATATATATATATATATATATATATATATATATATATTGTTTTAACACAATATAAGAATAATCTTTTTTCCCTAAACTTATTTCGCGGAGATATTTTTACGAATGTTTTTTTTTTTTTTTTTTTTTTTTCGCAGCACTTGTATCGGAAATACACTCATAATCAAATAGAGCGTGCAATTCACTCTCGGGAATTTACATAATCATTTCTAGAAGCTACGCGAGTCGACCTGTGGCGCAAAAATTTATACGAATCCGACGAGCCAACGGCGAAATAATGTGAAGGAAGTTTTCTCGCCGAGAGAACGAGAAAAAGAGAAAAACTCCCCGGGACGCGCAATACGCGAAGTCTTCCTCCGCGAATGCTAGACGGTGCAAACAACTTCGGTGAACGATAAAAATTGCCGCATAAAGTTTCGCGCTCGCAATTCTTGGTGCGCATTCGACGAGGGAACTGGTTCTGACCTATTATAGATTCACCATCCAATCAAGGACGGGTAAACAAGGAGAGGCACTGCATCCTGCACCCTGTTTGTAGTCTTACGCGAGACAATAGAGGAGCACTTGTCGATTTATCCAATAATGAAGGTTCCAGTATTGCGCTTTTTACGGCCTGCTGGATATTTATAGGCGAGAAATCAATGTCGATCATTAATCTTTTACGAAATTCGCTATGACGGCGCAATCACCTGCACGGAAAGAAAGTTAATCTTAAAAATAGAAAAGAAAAATATTCTCTATAAACTCTCTAAACGAGGATATTATAATCTTCTTAAAAATTTTAGTCTTGCTTTGATTAAATTTGCATTGGTGCATTGAGCATTTTGCTTAACTCGAGATTAAAAGTCCATATGAAAATTATAATATTCTTATATATATATATATATATATATATATAATAGTATATAATCTCGATTTAAAACTAATTTTTTTTTCTGTGCGATTTTTCAATTATCATCCCTCAATTTCAAAAAACACTTTCAGAATCTCTTTTCTATCATTAAGTTAAATATTGAACGAGTTTTGCCTTCCATCGATGCTCAATTAAGATTGTGCCAACGTCGATTAAAAATACCTCAACCTTCGGTGAAAATTAGATTATGCGACATTAAGCACAGTCACGAGCGATGAGGTCAATTATAAGAGCCGATATTCCCATTCTGCCGCGCTTCGCGCAATGCCCGTTTCTCGGGTATCGTTTGACATCTTTCAAAGGATATCCCGGAGGAAGCGAAGGAGAATTAGATGAATCCTTCTCACAATCGCCGGACGCACAATCGCCGGAGCGAGACTGTTTCGTCCCGTCTGAATAGATCTTCTGGCATTCATCGAAAAGTGGGCCGTCGCGGAGTTTTTCCCAGAGTATCTCGAACCGTAACATAAGGCTTCGCCTTATAATAAATATCTCTTCCGAACTGTGTTTCCACGCGGATCTTGCGTCGCCAGTCGTGTCATTGCACGGGTTTCATCTTCTGTTACGCGAGCAAACGAAACCACACGTCGCGTGTGTTGCGCTCACGAGATTGGAAGTAGCGAGCACCACTCGAGCGAATGAACAAATTCGTATTCCTGTTTTCCTATGTAAATCTAGCCTCCCTCCCGATGTACAGCGCGTATCTCTCGAAAAATATCTCGATACGGAAAGAGAGAGAGAGAGAGAGACTAAATAATACTGCGCTTGTTATAATAATATAATTAGCCCCGGTAAAAAAATAGATAAATGATAAATCCTAGTCCATTATATATTTCTTGTATAATAAATCCTATTTTCAGAAGTCTATTTTTCTCGAAAGCTTGAAAGCTGCCTGGAAGCTGGAAACTAAAATAGAGACGTGATGCCGTAATCCTATCTTGTACTGTTTAAAATTTTATTTCCCACACGTGTACGTGGATCAAGCGTAAGGAAAGTGCATGAATATCAAAGAAATTCTGCTATCTGAGTGCAACCAGAGTCAATTACGATCGAATTCATCTGAATCGCGAGTGCGAGCTTTTAGGCGTGTATTCCTCGCGAACGCGAGGACGCTTCGACGTCCCGACATCGCGGAGGAGAAATTCAAGGCTGATGACGCTCGTCGTCGGGCGACTATTCGTTTTCGTTGCATTTCCACTTCCGGAAAAAGCCACCGTCCGGCCAGCAGCGCCGACTGGGCGCGATAAATTATCGCGCGGACAACGGCGAGCGAGCGCTCTCTCCGTGAATTTCCCTTATCATAACGCGCGTGACCGAGTTTGCTCCTCGTAACATCGGTATATCTCGAAAATCCGGTCTTGCAAAAGAAAAACAGAACGAGATGGGGGGAGGGGGAGAGAGAGGGTAACTATGGAAATTCACAACGCCGGCGATACTTTCTGAAAAGTTCGCTTAATATCAGAAGGTATATATCGACGTTTCTCCGTCGGCTATTTTTAACGTCGATATTTTATCCCCGCTATTAGTTCTGTGTGCCTATCGTTATTATTCTAATAAAATCAGTCATCCATCAATAACCACCAATAAAATGTTTATTTGTATCGTCAAAGCATGTGTGTGTCACTGCCGACATCGAGAGGCTTAAATGGCACTCTGTCAAAATGATAAAAATAATAGCTTCTATTTTTGGCCTATCAATCGTGCAACATTGTAAAAAGCATTTTCGAGAAATTTGTTGGCGTGTTATATCGAACGTTATGGAAACGCAAATGGAAATTTTCGGTACAGTAACCATAATTTCGACGCAGAGCGAATATTTTTAAATTTAAAGCAAAATGAAATAAAGAAAAAAAAAAAAAAGAAACGAAGGGAGAATTCGATTAGAATATTTTCTTTATCTCTCTATCGTCAAAAAATTCATTTTATCGTTTATACATATATGATATAAATATTACGTATCTATACACATTCAGTTGTAAAAATAATCGACTGGTGTAACGCTGGTTATTCCCGATAGTTCGCTCTGATATACCGCATGTAAATCCATTTAGCCCTTCGGCTATTCGTTCGATCCAAATTTTTGGTATTTTCGCGATATATCGGCCATTTTTTCCTTTCCCTTTTTTTGCCCCCTGCGATAATTTGATATCCCGCAAGTTTGATTCCCGCTGCCGCGATTTAATGCAACACGCGGATATTTTCAACGCGTAACCGCACCTCATTTCGTCGCCGGATAAATTTATTAGCATCGTTTATTAGAAGGGATTACGCGGTCGCATGTTATAGGTGAATAGATTAAAACGCTTCTGTCCGCCGGCGAAAGTGCGGCATGCGAAATTATCTTATCTGGGTCGACCGGGCTATAAACTATCAACGACAGATAATTATCCATTACGGTCCTCTTACGAGGAACCACGCGAATTTTCCTACGAGACTGCGCTCTACGATTTATTTATTCGAGATGACGGGCCAGCATTGTGCGATATGATTTAAACAGCAAGGGATCAATGTTGCGGACCGCAGTCGGTTTTGCGTAATGTTTTTTAATTTTTCCGCGACGGCTCGCGGCGTTTACTTGTGCGCGCGAGCTACGTAAATAACGGATATAATAGCTCGCCATAACGCCAGTCGAGCGGCGTGCTAAAGGCATAATTTACGATAAAAGTGCGATCGCTGGTATCGCCGTGAATATCGATTTTATAATGCGAAGCGGGCGGAGCTGCGGATGAATAGAGTTCCTCGCGGAGCGTGGTGCGGAGCGCGCGGCTAAATGGGAAAAGATTGCTTATTAAGAATTTATCCCGAATACTTTTTAGCCGCCTTTCAATTCAATATGTCTAACGATGAATAATAAAAAGCTCGGCGAGGAATTGCAATCGTCAAATCGCCAATCGTGAATCTCCGCTAGGGAGAAATTGACTTAAACTGAATCTATCAAGCAATCTTCACGGATGAAAAAGATGCATAAAGATGCATAATAATGAAGTAGACGGAAGAAAAGAGAGAGAGAGAGAGAGAGAGACATCTCCGAAGTGGAATATCTTGGTATCTTTATAAGCGATAAGTGGTTTTATTTTATTGTCGTTTATTTTCGCTACGCTTAAGCGAACGTTAATCCGAAATACAAATATTATGCAATTTCATATCGCCATTGGACTGACATTTTATTTTCATTTATTCGCGAGGCGGCTGAGGGAAATCCGAGCGTCAGCGCGAAAAGAAATTGCGAGCAACACGCGCTTAATTTAATTGCATACGTTGGCCATTTCCGCGATCGCGATATTTTCGCCGGTCCGCAATTACGCCAGCCGCGATGAGGAAAAATTATCGGAATGGGAAAACCGCGATCGCGGCGAAAGGAGGAGCGAATAATGACTCCGCGGCGCGCTTTTTCGCGATATCTGTGCCGGATGTCGGATGGTGCCCCATGGACGTGTTGTAACTTTCTAAATTATCGTCGGCAATTTGTTCGTTCCCTAGACTTGCGCTCTGCGAATCGTTGCCCGCGCGGATTAATCGGTTGTTGGTGTCGCGGATCAACGATTAATTATTGACGCTAAACCGAAGAGATGCGGGGAGAGCTGTTTGTAAAAATTCGCGCCGCATTCGGAAAACAAGCCGATTTGGGGGGCGAAAGCGCCATTTATCGCGATCGAGTCAGTTTATTCCAAATATATTAATATCTATAGATATAGTCAGCGAGAAATGTGGAGAGGGGGGGAAATAAATGTAACGATCGATTCGTTTGACTTGCAGGCCTGCGACTGTCTGGGAGTCAGCAAAGAGTGTGATTACTTCGGGCTGAAGTATCAAAATGCGAAGGGCGAGGAACTCTGGCTGAACCTGAGGAACCCCATAGAGCGGCAGACCGGTGGTGGCGTGGCGCCTCTAAGATTCGCTCTGAGGGTTAAGTTTTGGGTGCCGCCTCACCTGTTGCTGCAAGAGGCTACCAGGTAAGGAAAATTAATCGACACACGAGCCGCGCCCTTCTTTGCCCAAGTACAATTTTTAGAATCAATTTATAGATAAAGGTCCTACAAAAAATTCACAAGTTTTTTATTTAAATTCGAATTTAATCGAGACTCGTAGATTCTTCGATATATCTTTATTATATTGTTTCCGACGAGACGATAATTCATTTTTTCTATTTCGCGTTTATGGCTTCTCGCGTCGGATGAGGTTTCGAAGGGGATCTACATGTAATCTCGTCGATTCCCAAGAGGCTCGCGATGTTCGTCGTCCCCTGACAATCGGGAGATTGAAGTGGACGGATGGTTTACACCCTCGGCGCGACAAACGAGCAACCCTCTGCCGGATTGATTGGCCGCCGTCGATGTGATTTCAAGCGGAAGCTTATTTCGGGGATTACCGCGACATTGTCTATATAGTTAAATTGGACGTCGATGATACCTAACGGGATCGTGATAATCTCACAATAAGACTCCTCTAGAATGCTCCTGATCCACGGTAGAGGCTCTTAAGCCAAGTGTCCCACCGTCTTTCTTTTCCTACGATAAATTTCCAGTATCGGTAACTGGAAGTAGTTAGAGCAATCCGTCTTTTGCTACCGTCGCCGGTTTAATTACGGGACATTTGCATTGTCTTCGAGCCCTCTCCGTGCCGTCGACGAGCCCGAACCCCTTTGCGCCCTTTATCGATCCTCGAGCGTTTACGCGCGGGGGAGAGTTAGTTTTAAAAATTCAGCCCAAGAGTTTCACGTTTCCGTAATGTCCGATCGCGCAACTCCGTTAATGCGATACGAACTCAAGCACAATAATTGCGTTCCGTGCAGTTTGTAACAATATGTAATAAATCCCGCGAGGAATAAAGTTGCCCGGTTGTTATTTTATAGAATCAACAATCGGCGCGGTAAGCGCGGAATGAGAGACCGCCTTCGGGGAATGTAACGTCGCGGGGAGGTGGAAGGGGGAGGGAGTTCGGCCGGGGGCTCGTTTTGTTTGAAGTTCCGATTGGCTCGTTACCGCGGCGCGACGCCGCGTATTCAAAGCGGAGATTCACCGTGAACTCTCCGCGATAGTTGCGAATTGCAGTCGGTTGTAATCCGACACTCGGGTGCACTCGTGCGAATGCAACGATGAGAGGAGCCATACGGAAGCCTCCCCGTCCGAATTCAGAAAATTGTTTCCGCCGTAAAAGTCTCTCGGAGAGAGAAAGAGAGAGAGAGCCAGAAAGCAAGAAAACTATGAGAAAGACAATAAGAAAGGGAGAGGGGCGGGAGGAGGGGAGGAGAAGAGAGAGACAAACGGAAAGAGGTAGTAGAAGTAGGAGAAGGAGAGACGTAGAGACAGAAACAGATGGGAACAAATAAGAGAAAGAGAGAAAGAGAGAGCGCAAACATTTGTGCAATCAGCCGGATTCCTCGGGCGATCCGTGCGATCCATCGATCCTCGAGCGAGCACGTACGAAATTGCATGCTGGCGTCGTGGGAGTACTGATTGTATCTGGCGATATCACATTGTAGGGTATGCGTCTTCGGGGGCGGCGGGGGTGAGAGCGACGACGACGGTGATGCGCTTCTCCGCGCGGGCGAGGCGCCACGGTAAATAATGTTATGCGCGGCGTCGATGCGATTTATTTTGCATCATTCGCGGCATCCGTACCGTCACTGTTACGTGACGTTCTACGACCGCAATACAATCGCCGCGGGTCGCGAGATTGAATCGCGTCGCTGGAGTGCAAGGCATATTTGGAAAAACTCTCTCGCGAATTTTTCGTCGTCGAGATAAATCTCCGTCGAACGGGATCATGTGAACGGCGATGAGAAATTTTAAGAGAGAAAGTAAGAAGAAAAGCTTGTTTATAATGGGTAGGGTTTTAATTGCGAGTCGAATGAACGGGAAATAATTCTTTCCGTCCGCGATTATAAATTCGTGGCGAATCCGTGCTCCTCCGTAGTTTTCTCGCGCGAAATAAAAATGCGAGGATAGTCCGGCAAGGATCACTCCGAGTTTTTTTCGACGAATTGACGCAATTAAATGTGGTCAGAGTCGGTCGTAATTAGTAGCGTCCCGCAGATTTCAACGGATCGAAACGTAATTTCAATTTAATCGCGGTCGCTCGAATTACCTCACATGGAGCTAAATGCGCGAAGAGTAATGCGTCCAGCGTGCGAATTAATTCGTTGCCGGTACTGCGACACTGCTGTTGTAATTGCGCCAACTGACGTGACGAACTCTCTCGCTGTGTGCAGCAATATGTATCCGAGAGATTTACAGGGAGTTCTTCCTCCGTGCGCAACGCGAAAAAGACATGATATTACATTCATACAATGTTGCGAAATTTACGCTTAAACATTTTCTTTACCAAGAAATACCTTCTCTTCTCGAGTCGAAATTTTTCTTCTTTCCATCTCAATTAAGATTTTTACATCTGTTTTGATACTTTGAATAATCAAATCGACCTCTTTTAATATTACTTAACACCTGTAATTCCCATTTAAAACCAGAAAGTTCTATTAGAGATAATTGAGCTCTTTTAAATCTCAAAGAAGAAAATTGTTTACTGTTTACTTCAAATGCAAAGTAGGGAAGCTCAGTTCTCATAAAATAAATCTTTATCGCAATCCTCTAGAATTTATAAACGTTAAAAATAAGATCGAAAATAGGAGTAAAATTTTAACTGGGGTCTAAGCTTCAATTAAAGAAAAAAAATGGGATCAAATTTGGGTTATTTAATATTTAACCTTACATTAGAAATTAATAACGTTAAATTTTCACGCTAATTTCGAATGTTAATAAAGAATAAATGTAATTAATATGGATAGTGAAATTAATAATAGACAAAATATAAGAGCAGATTTTCAGATTTACTTTTTTGGCTAAGTAAGCGGGATTTTGCGGGATTACATTTTACCAAAAAAGCCGATTTCACAGGCCTCCCTCGCAGCCTCTTAATCCGCAACGCTTGTGGACATCTCTTTCTGACATATCCTTTGACGTTACCGTGTCATCGGCCGCGTTAAATCCGATTAGAGATTCATTTCTTGCGCTTTCAAACGTCGATCACCGCGCGAACTTCATCATCAATTTAATCATTACTCAAGATACGAATTACTTCGCCACCGACCGGATGCGTTATCTTAATTACGCGAGAGTTTTTACTCGGGATCGGGCGAATCGCAATTAATCTCTCGGAGGCAGATGCATAAGCGAATTAACAAAATTATGACGTAAATTATTAACGTCGCGCTTATTTTCCGCTCTAGCGGAAATATCTCGGGGAGTCGTGTGTACATTCGGCGGTAAAATCCTGAGGGTGCCGCACGAGCTCGGGTAAAAGAGTTTGTCTCGGGCTGCCACATAAGATACCGCAAAATTAATCCTGACGTGGGTCAGATTTAATTGCGTTACACCGTGCCGTTCGTGACGTCGGTCTTCCCGAGAAAAGCGCCATCGAGGTTTTTGCAGAACCGACACGCCGAGATGCGCGAGATATCCGCGGATGACATTAATTTCTGGCTGAGCTGCGTCGAGTTTTAAATATGTACCTTTACATCGCGAATGCTCATTCTATTATTTTTTGCAATATTATCGACGAGGGAACCGGTGACTGACGTATTTAATCATTTACCACTCAGTGAAATTAATTTGCAGTTTTCGTTTTCGCTATCGTTCAATCGATACTTTAATTTCGAGTCATGTTAAGCTCGTCGGCGATATTTTCATCGTCGACTGTCAACATTGGAAGCACATAGAAAGTACAAAACGTTGGGAAACGCGGATGATTTTTTTTTTTTTACCCTCAGCGCAGTGTGCTTCATCATCATATTTTATCACTGAATATAAATCACCGGGTATCACGTTAATTATTTGCCGCCATCGATACCACCTGTGATTTATCGATCTGCATTTTTATCCGTTCGAAAAACGCAATTTTCTCATCGCAAATTCGGACAACCTCTGTCCGACGTGGAGGCTTCATACCGGCGTTCGCGCGTTTGATTTATCGGCGATCTACATTTCGTTTGCGAACGACATTACGACTTTCCCGTCACATTCCGCCCGTAAATTTCGGGAAGATATACGGTCGCGAAGTGACACGCCTCACTATTATCGCATCGCGATATGATCGATGATTAAAAATACAGTGAGTTGAAAATTGCCATATCCACATTTTATGGACCGACAGCGAAAATTAACGGACTGCGCTATTAATTTCGCAATGATGATTCGTCGCGAAATTTCAATGAACGCCGCCGTTTGCCCGCTGTTTGCTCGTCGGATTTATGTCGCGGGGCGAAACTCCATCGCTCCGTTCTTATTAATTCGCTTTGCATTAGCGAAATGTTGCTAGCAGGATCGTCTATCATACGTCGTAACGGTGAGAGAGAGAGAGAGAGATAGAGAGAGAGAGAGCGCCGCAGTCCGTTTCTTCCAACTGCGAAGTCGCGACGTTGATAAAGACAAAGTGTTTCCGCATCCGAGGCGGTCGGAACTCATAGTTATCTGCGGAATTACAATCGCGACTTCTCATAAGAATACCATACGCGCGAGTCGTTTGTCACATCGTTTTGTGTCGCGAGATCCCGAAGATTTCCGTCTGTGGGGAAAAAAATTCGCGAAAAGAAGCACGAGGATTACGTTACATCGTTATTTTTAGCGATTATTAAAGTGACATCTTGCGTTTTTGTCAAATTGAAATATATTTAGCGAACGGAATAATTTATAAATTGTTATTGTGTGTAAATATCTACAAATATGGATATGGCGTGCATTTCTTTGCACAAGGTATTTATTATTTGTAATAAATTATTATTTGCTCGCAGTACGTAATAAACATATGCAAATTATTACATAGAGAAATTATCAATTGTGAAGAATAATACTGATAATTGTAATTGATATTTGTATCTCTACGATATGCAAATGTAACTGTTTGATATGCGCATTTCATATTTAGGCACATTTATACAAATTTATATTAAATTTATACAAATTTATATATGATCTTATTATCTATGAGAGAATTGTTATTTGTATTGTAATTTTATATTGATATCTCAATATTCGCCATCAAGTCACATAACAATTTTTTAATTTTTTGAATTTTTTTTATTAATATTGCATTCTTTAGCCAAGGTTCATAAAATTTTAAAATGTCACTTGCCTTTACGATCAATAAAATCATCAAGATCAGTGCGATATTTGATGTTTAGAATTTATATTTGCATGAAAAAATATTTGAAAGTGTATTAAAGCTTGTTATGTTAATACGTCAAATACTAGATAACGCCAAAATTGGCAAGTGGCGCAAAAATCAACCATTACTTGTCCTTAACATGTCACTGAAAAAAAGTCCAATGGTTAAACAAAAATTTCCATAACGGTAATAAATGGAATAAAATAAAACGTATGTATCACGCTTTTGCGGATACATACTTGTGCGGATATAAAAAAAAAAATGATGGGCAGAAAATACGCGGGCAGGAAACAGCCGCTTTTATCGCTTGTATATCGGTAAAAAAAAAATATCGTTTCGCGTCTAAAATTGCGTCCACCATCGTCGACTATCGCGTCGCATGGAAAAAGGTCAGTAGCGCGGCATGTGCTACGTGTTGTAAATTATAAGTTTTATCTCTCGCCCGGCTTTACTCCGATGAGAAGAAAAATGTCGTCGGCGTGCGACCGTCAGAAACGAGGATGCTACAAAGGAAGAAATTCAAGTCCGTCGCAGTAGCCTCGAGCGAACCTTTTTGTCCCGTTTGTACGTCACAAACGTAACGCCCGCGTTTGCTATTCCCGTGTAAGAATTCAAGAAAATTGTTAGCTGAAAACCGTTAAAAAATTTCGAACGAGAAAAACGAGAAAGAATTTCAAGAATTGAAATTGACGCGTTTTCGCGTCTTCGACCGTTTGCCGTTTCATACGAATTATTTTTTTACAGAAATCCAACGGAGCTCGAACAAACGCGGGCGAATTCGAATATTCGTGGTATTCATTAATATTAATATTTGTGCGATAGCATTGTACGATAGCGTTGATACAAACGTGGCATATATATTCAATGATATTCCGCTCCGTAATCTGGGTTTGACAAGGGCGAAATAGCCGACCGGACGAAACTATATACCTAACAACGGTATATTCATAGCCGGCCATTATTTGATGAATAAGCGTAGTTTCTACGAATTTACGAATCTCCTACGATCTATGCTAATTCCTCGCAAGAAACACCATTGTAGTTTACGCGAAACATAGATCCATGAATAACGATCCGCTATTAATCGCGGGACACTTCCGCTTCGATCGCAGGAACGAAGATAAAGGGTGATCGCTTTCCCGAACTATAAATGACGCTTCGTAGGATGCCGAGATAGCTATATTTGCGCCCACCGTTAATCTCCGAATGGCCATTGAAGCCAGTTAGGAACGGAAGTTATAAAGGGGCGGCAAAACCGCGAATCTTGTTCGAGACGCCGCGCGAATGTTTTACAGCGGGCTTCGGAAGTTCGGCGGCTTTTTCTCCGGTCTGGTCTCTCCCTTTTGTCAGCGGCTCCGACCTCGACATCTCCCTCGCCGGGGCTTTCCGCGCGGAACGAAGCGCGATGGTGATTTTGCGAAAGAGTCAGAGTGGGCCGAACGCCAGGAGGCGAATAACACGCATCGGAGGCGCGCACGTCCGTTCGATAAAAATAAAAGTAAATTTGCGGCGCACAAAGGACGCACGTCCGGGCCGGAAAAACTTTCGGCCGGGAAAACCGAAACGCGGATAACCGCGCGGTGAAAAAGAGCGAGGGAGCGGCGAGGGATGCGACTTGCACGCTAAAAAGGGAGATAAGGGAAATAAGTGCGGCGTAACCTAAAAGGAAACGTAGTCCTGGCGACGAGAGTAGAGAAGTCGGGAACGGAGAGAACGGGTCGCGCTTTAGGAATATAAATCAGGATTCATTACAGCGCGCGGTATCGTCGTAAAATATTGAACATCTGCCAGTGATCCTCTCGATATCCAACGACTTCGGAATATTTCGCAGTCAAGCAATTCACCAGCGTCAAGATCCACCGTCAAGATCTTCTTCTTCTTCTTCTCCTTCTTCTTCTTCTTTCCATTCTACCGTGGGAATTTGCTGCGGACGGATCAGAGATTCGTTTGCATTGGCGAACACTCCGGGAAACACGGAATTTGATCGCTAGTAAATAAAGAGAAAACGGATTCACAGCACATTGGCAGCGCTTTATTAATCATCACGCGGAAAGAAAATCTCTCAGCTTTTTACTCAGCGAGAAAGTTTCCGATTGTGAATCATCGTGTTTTCCTCATCTCGTCGCATTTTAATCGCCCATTTAACTCTCTCCTAGCTATATCATTTTCGCCGCGGTCGAATTTATTACCGTTGTGAAACAACGATTCTCGGATAATTGCGGACGTGTAAACTTGCAGATCTCGCGTTTTTCTTGCAAGTCGCGCGTGTGCCAATCGACATACACACGGGGTGTTTTACACTCCTGAGTTCTCTATCCTCCCCTTTTCTCTTTGCCCTCGACTTGCCACCGGCTTTGTGCTTGGGAAGACTTGCTACGTAAATCTTGAGTCGCACGTTAATGCATTTACGGCGTTGCGCACGGCGACGCAGCGCGCGCGCGCGCGCACTTTGGCGGATACATTTTCGAGTATCACCCTGCTCGGAAGAGATTTGTCCCCGGCAGCGTGCGAGAGGTGGCAGGAGCTCGCAGGAGACGGCGGGTTCATTAGCGAGGGACGATATAATTCAGGGAGTTAGTCGTTTGTAAATCAACCCCGCCCTCCCGAGTAGCGGGTTAAAGACTCGAGCATGTGTCGCTGCGCGCACCGCGGGAAATTAAATGAAATATTACACTCTGTCACGGGATAATTCTTTAAATAAATTTTCGTTAAATTTGTGTGTGTTGAACACAGGCACGTACATGGTACCGCGTTAATTAGCCGCGCTTTATGCTTAAATTTATTACGCCGCATTTGCCGGAACGTCATCCCAGAACGTGAATCTACATAAATTTCCACGAGCATTATCGGGGAAATGATTGTAAAATCAAATCACGGATGAGCGCTAAAATTTATTATCTGCGAATGGAAGGTGCTCCTCGCGTGTCATCGAGCGAGAGATTTGCGCGTGTCATCCCGGCGCGACGTTCAAAGCAGAATCCTGCGAGGATGCGTCGCGTCGATTTCGCAACTCTCGAGGTTAAGTCGCGAAATAACAATCCCGTTTCCGTTTCTCCGGGGCTCCGTTGCATCGAGTTTCTTGCATCGGCTTTCTTTCTCTTTCCCCGGACGATCGCTTTGTGTAACTTTTCCGGGGGGGCGGAAGTATCGATCGATTTCGAATTCACGGGTCACGCGGCGCGGAACTCGTCGCGCCATATCGTTTTCGCGGAGAACGGCTTTCCGGGCGGAAAAAGGAAGCGATAAGTTAACCGTCGGGAATGGTTTGCCCGCGTCTTTCGCCGTCGATTACGTGGCGGAAGAAACTCGAGGATATTCCCCCGCGCGTGCATCTTTTCCTAGCGCGCTGACGATGGTCATTCCCTCTCGCAATTGCGAACTCCCTTATCGCGACAGAAAGTAATATGGAATCCGGAAGAAAAACTTAAAAAAAAAAATACAAAAATACGACCTTTTACGACACACCATAATTATAATATAATTTTGTACTTTCGTCGAAACCTTCGCAAGCATTCTTATAGAAATATACGTTATTCTTGAAATGGGACATTATTCTATGAATATCTATCTGATCTTTAAGATCATCATTTCTGATAGTACCAAATTTATGTTCTTTTAATTTTGCGGTATGATAACGTTTGTTTCATTCCGGACATTTTCCCGACGTTTGCACGACGCGCTAATCCGCCCGCGCAGTGTAGAGAACTTCGTTGGCGATTTGGGTCGGATGAAAAAGAAAAACTTAAGTCCATTCGTAGAACGCTCGTCGGTGGAGTACGTGTACGTGTATACGTTGAAGATATAAACCAACAATTTTCGGGCTGCGCGAACGTTCACCCGCACAACTACCTATGACAACTCCGGCAAATCTCTACGTCACGTGCCGCAAGGCGGATTTAAGTGCATAATTCATTGTTACTGTAACGTTGCGCATCCAAGTGAATACGGTGCACTCTTGTGAACAGAGAAATTTCACGTGATGCAATTGTAAAGAGCGGAATTTCTGTCTGCCTGTTCCGTTCTAAGCTTTGAAATGTCTAAATATTGAACACGTTTTAAACATTTTTTTTTTTTAATAAATCCTAGTCCCATTTTGGATTCTTAAATTTTGCACTTTGAATCTTTTATGAGAAATAACATACAATATTCAATTATTGATCGATATTCCCGATAGATTCCGATAGATCAGAATGATTTGAATCCTATTTATCCTCACATTTTATTAATATTTTCATATCAAATAATATGCAAGTCAAGTTAAATGAGATTAATTATTATAAATTTATTTTAAATTAAATATAATTAATCGTAAAATTAATAATCAAACATATAATCAAGAGTAAAGTGTTATTATCTTTAATATTTCTCTCTGATATTTGATTTCTAATATGTCTTTATCCAATTGCGTGCGTAAAAACTATTTATGAGAATATTAAATTTTTTGCTAAAAAAAAATCAACTGATTAAATGAAATAAATTTTGTATGAATAATATCTGAATATTTTGCAAATTCTTTTTTACGGAATTTTATATGAAAATTATCGAAATTTTTTTTCTATTATTTTTCGTCTTCTCTATTTTTTCTATCTATTTTCTAATAGATAATTTGATATATGTATATACATATGTGCAATGCGGATAGCAGCCATCTTTTAACTCAGACATGTTTTTTTGCTGTGTTTTATTTCTGTGGAAGTTCCACCATACCACAATTTTTGCGGAAGTGGAAAGGTAATTGTTGATACCTCGTGAGAATATTAAATTGCACAATTGCGTGTTTTATCCGTCAGTGCATAGCTTAATTCGTGTTTATTATCACCTCGCGAGGCAAGGAAATTTGCTGGAAAATTCTGGAATAGCTCGGGATATGAGTAATTAAATATAAATGTTTAAATGCGAATAAGAGAAAAAAATTAACATAGAAAATTTAAAGATACCTATAAACAAAATATCGTAGTAGTGTCAATCTTATTAGTACATATCAGTATACAAATAATCAGTATACAAATGTGGTATTTTCTTACTTTTTTTTAACAAATAAAATATACGACAAACTCTTTGTCCTTCAAATTTTTAAAAAAATTTTGTCCAAGTTCTAATAATACAAATATTATATTTTGCAGGAATAAATATTCGATAAAATGTTGCAGCATGATCTAATCATTTAATAGTTTCACAACACAATACGATATAAAATCCAGCCTTTTCCAACATGAGATAAAGTTTATTTAAAATTTTATATAAATTTGTATTTATAATAAATATCAACGTTCGAAATTACATTCGTTTTCTACAAAGTGAAAATGCTCTAGCGAATAAAAGTCACGTATTTTATTCGATTCTAAATATTATTAAAAGAATCTAAAAATACTTCTCTATTACGATATATTACATCGCGCAGACGCGTTACCACCATCATCACTAACATGACTCTCGTGATTCTTCGGTCGAGAGCGTCGCCGAGAAGAGGTAGCAACACACTTTCATAGATCTTTTTACACGCTCCGTCTACCGTCGTAGGTTTAACTACTCCGAGTGCACCAGCGAGAGCACACAGCGATCGGTGGCATCGGAGACACGCTCGTGATTTACTGCCGTTCGCGTTTTACCATCGGGTAAATGCTCCTTCGCGCGCTCCTCCTTCCGGCTTCTCGTCCAACTTTCCGCGATGGAAGAATATCAATTTCGCGGCGGCATTGTGTCGGCGGCCGTTTACGATCCCGGAAAATCGGCGGGAATCGCGCGGAAGTGAGCCCCGTAAAGGCTAATCTGATTTACAGCGGAATCTCAATCTGAGAGAGAGAGAGAGAGAGAGAGAGAGAGAGAGAGAGAGAGAGAGAGAGAGAGAGAGAGAGAGAGCCGGTCGTAAAAGCCCGGTCGGACTTTTATGCGCGCGCTGCGGAAAAGAGCCAACTTTGATATTAAGGATATATTTCCCTCCCCTCGGCGTGTGTCTGGCGCGCGCGGGAGGGGAAAAAAGGGGAAAAGCTCCCCTCCGCAAACGCTTTTAAATACCGCGGAGCTAATTGCGAGCGATCTCGAGGATGGCAATCGCGGTCGCCATTCGAGTTAAGTCCCCTGGAGTTGGTTTTCTTCTTTTTTTTTCTTTAAAAACTTTTTCCCTACTGAAGTATCCCGCTATAACGATATACCTGAAGTGATTCTCCTTTTCCTCTCGTTTCTTTTTACGCCGTGTCTCTGAAAAGATTTCAGGGATAAGCCGCACGTGAAAGGCGAGCACGGAAGTAAAAGAGGACGATCGGTTCACATTAGAGGGGCGAATTGCTCGATCGCAGCGAACTTCGCCTTTGAGAGAGATTAGCTTGGTAGGAAGTTTATGGAAAAGGACATAATTAGTTCTTGAACCAATTAGTTGCACAGCTACGTCCGTAATAGCGTCAGCCTGACACAATTAGGAATCTATCTTAAGACAATTATTACGTTTGTATTGTTATTAATAAACGCAAACGATTACATTATTTATATTACACCGAACTCTCTGTTTTACATTCCTTCAGATGTCAAAAAAATAACAGAATAAAACACGTTTCTATATATTTTTCATGTGCTTGATTGAATCAAAAAATTAACGCGATGTTTCAAGTTAAAAAAATTGTCTGACGATAATTGGTCCTTATATAATTGGCAATTCCATTAATATTGAATTGTAGTAGAATATCGCATGTCCTGCTATGAGCATCAATCTGCGGCGTCCTCCAAATTATCGTCCCCTAATTGGCTCGTTATTATCCTGACATCGGACCGGCCGTCATCACATCGGCTGCCGAAAACAACGAGAGGGCCATCGAATTCGGAGTGATTATGAGCCCGGCGGGTCTGATACGAAGAGGGGAGAAGAGAAATTTCGAAAATTATCACGGTGGAATCTCGTCTCTCTCTGATCCCGCGTCGCGACGCGAGAAAAAGATGCGGTGAGATGCATCTGTCGAGAGTCAGTGGCACTTGGCCTTTAGTCGCGGCTCGAAAGAGGCGGCTTAAAAAGGAGGGAAACCGAAACGACACGGCGGAAAATTCGGGGCGTTTGCTCCCGAGATTTCATTTACCCTGGGCCAGCCGTCTGGCACTTCTGGCGTTGTAATCCGACAGTATTTCCACCTCCCGCGAAGGAGCACGCCTCTTACTCCTTTCCTCTCTCTCCCCTTATTTTTCTCCGTCCTTCTCGCTCTCTTTGAAATCTACTCCTCGTGGAGGAGTGATTCTTGAGATACGTGACCACCCGCGCTAAAGTTTTTCCGGAACGCGCCGTTCGAGATTAAGGGGATTTCCCTTAATTGCTCGTGAAAGCATCCCGAATGTAATGGCCGCGCGGCTATGTAATTCCGTTGTAAGGGGGGTGTAAACGTGGACGGGCGAAACGCGAGAAATTACACGGGATAAACGACGACATAATGAGTCGCCGTGTGTGTTTCTTTATAAAGAACGAATAAACGCTTCTTCTTTTTTTTTCCCCCGGCGCGTTGCGAATAAATGTGACGGCGTTTGTGTATCGTACGTTTGTCTATCGCGCGAAAATACGATGGTTTCCCGGTTTGCGATATTGTAACGTAATCACGTTGTGCAACGCAACGATGCTGTAACGGTAAACCTTATTGTTCGAGATACATACGAGAGTAAACTGTCGCAATGCGATAGCGTTATGTCATATTCTCGATAAAACATGGATATTAATTGAACTATGGAATGACTCCATTTAGATAAATGTAAAATTCGTGAATTTGAAAAAATATTGCTATTTCTCGATCTAATTGTTCTCAGAGTAAAAATAAGTATCTTTTAAAATATTTAGACGCGCGACTCTGTTATATCGATCTTTTAAAACATCCTTTTTTTATCGTCGTAAGTTTAGTTGATATATCCGAGATAGACAGATAAAATATCAGAGCTACTGTAAAAGTTTTACGCGCGTCATGTTGTGTTAAAATGAAGAAAAAAAAGGAGAAAGGGAGGCGTATAAATCGAAACTAAAACCTGTTGAACGTGGGATAAGTTACGGTGTATGTCCCTTTCTTTCTTACAGACGCTATTGATTTTACTGAAACAACAAATTAGATGCTGTGTCGAAGCGTGAAATTACGAAATTACGAACGATATTCTATAAAACCGATATTCTATAAATAAACGATATTCTATAAATTTGTCATTACATTCACGATTTGTTGAATGAATATAATTTATAACGCATAAAATTATGTATAAATATTACATTATATGACAACGTTATATTAAAAATGATAATTAATATTTATATCAATATTAAGAATATATTGTTTTTACAACGCTCGTCACATTTACTTACTTTTATAAAACATATATTTTTTTTTTATTTAAATCGCTGCGCTATTTTAAATAAAATGTTCGACTTCTACGGCAGAAAGCGATTGAATATCAAAGGAAGCTCACTCGAAGGTACTACTCTTTGCCGATTTTAATCATGGAGTTCATCGTATTTTAACGTTTCCTGCGAACGTCTGAAATTCAGGGGTCCGTGAAAAGTTCTGCGGTAAAACCGAACGATCTCGCGTAACTCCGATATCGGTCGAATAGTTTCTCCGGTTAATTTTAACCGAATGGACCCGATATGCGGTGCAGGGCGTTACTGCCGCGGCAGGATTAAGCGGAAGAGTAATACCGGCAGTTTCCATCCACAATTTCGAGGATGTTTGCAAAATTACAGATTCAGATCTTGCTCTCGGAGCGTAAGGCAAGAAGCCGAGCATCATTCGCCGTGCGATCAGTGCCACTTCTGCTACAGCAGTTTTGTCTGTGATAATTATGCGAAACGAGCTTCTTTCGGAGAAAAAAAAAACGGTTATCGCGTGAAAATAATTAGAGGAGAGAAGATATTTGGAAAAATAAAAATTTTAATTTATTCTAACCTCTCGTAACCTCACGTAAATTTAATTATTCCGCGTGTAAGTTTTTTTTACAAAACGTTTGGCTCCTGTGTAGAACACCGGGGCCATTTTATCTCGCGCCGCGTAGTCTCCGATCGAGTTGGCGAAACAGCCAAATCCGGTGGTATCGAACGAGGCCCGGGAACCACATCGCTCGTCGTAGCACGAAGTCGTACATCGCGCGAGCGTGTTAATGCGGTTGCGGGGCTTCTTGCGCGGTCAGACCACGGCGCGGAAGGCTGAAATTACGCGTAAGCTCTTAACACGCAGACGCTCGTTCCGGCTCCAAACTCGCGTCGGATAGGCAGATAAATGGATTCGACGGCGGGAAGAACGGCGGGTGTTATGCGAAAAGCACTTGAACTTCTTCGCGGGTAAAAGCCGAACACGGGCTTCGCGATGCCCGTGAACGTTGCAGTTTCGAAGCTTAATTTCGCCGGATAGTTTCGGCGGTCAGGATTCGACGGCGACGTTTGCCGCCCCCCCTCCCCCCCCCGCTAGTCGAGGGAGACTTTGCGAGCGAACGTCAGTTCACAGAGAGAGTGCTCGTAGACGGGTCCTCTTTGCCTCCTCCTTCTCCTCAGCATCTCCGTTCCGCCGTACGAAATTTCAGCGCGGGCAATGTTGGCGGGCAAAGAGAATCCGAATACTACGCTATCGTGCTAACTCAAGCTGACGCTTTCAGTCAAGTGCACCGGAAGTAATTCGTCGGATAAATCCGACCCGATTTCCGGAGGGGATCCCCCTTTCGCCCCAAGGACTACTGTCTCTTGCTACGAAAGGGTTTCCGTTTTCGTTCGCGGGTATCGTGGCTATCGATACCGGAAATCTTCCGTTCTTCCGAAACGAAATTGCTTATCGCAGATTGAGGAAGATTGCATAAGGCATTCATGAGAAATGCGTACATCCAATCGATTTTGTAGAAAAATAAGTTCGGATGGACGAGCTCATAGAATAAATTCGCTGTATTTCGGTAAAAATGGCAAAAAATTCACGATTATTTTTCTGTAAATTTTTCGAGCCGACTTTATCATCATTAAAGAATTTGTTGTTAAAGTACACGCTATTAGCGAGACAACCCGTGTTATAACGAAAAAACCTGCACGGTGTTTTTCCGTAGGGAGATTGCAGGCGGAGGATGTTTATTAGCGCGCTCAGATTGCATCTCGTGGTAGCCTCGTGTTTATTTGTCTCAATTAATTTTTTGCGATACTTCATTATCCCATAGTGGATGGATATTACCTTCCAGATTTACGCAGAATATATAAAAACGGAGCTCTCTGCGCGCCTGTAACGTAATAGATTCATTTAGAATATGGGAGTGTGCTGATTTTAATGTTTTTATGAGTAGTTATATGCTTGCGACTCTAAATTGCATGGTGAACGCACTTTTCCAAATGAACGCACGGCACGGAAAAAGAATTGTTAATGCTGACTTGTGATAAAATATAGAAATCCGTTTTATTAGCGTTAAGTGTACAAGTTCATTATTTTGCATTTTGAATGCAAAATAGTCATTATGAAAAATAATTTTATTATGGAAAAGATTCATCTTCTAAAAGTAAGTAGTAATCTTTGCAGAGTGTTAATGTGATCAAGAATTCGGAATAGTTTTAAAAATTTTTTTAGTCTCTTGAATCAGGGAAACCACTTCAAAATCGATTTTATAAAATCTGTATTATTTTTTTAAATGGCCATTTTATTTTCTCTGTTAAAATCGCGAAAATATCTCGTATAAAATACACAATAGGTAGACAAATACGCGCGACATATTCGTGAATTTGTCGAAATTATACTCGTGTTATATCTCGTCGTACGAATTATATATCCCTCGGCTGCGCAAATAGAATTGCGATTGACGAAAAGGCAACCCTCTGGGCTTTCCCGGTTCTCAAGTTTCTATCATCCGCCCTTGCAGTAACTCGGATCACGAACTTTATCAGGTCGAAGATTTGTTTTATTCAGTGTCACGTAACCCCACCGTTTTCCCGCATATTCCCACGCGGATCCCATAATCTGATTGGCAAGTTCTATTTCGGGCATACATAAAATAAATCCGCGGACCCCCCCGTCCGCGGAGATACAAGATATTAAAGCCCATCTGCCAGAATCAATATACGCTTTTGCGATTCGACGGGCTTTAAATTTATTATTCGTTATTCCTCCGCAATCGCTGAAACGTATGGACCATATGTCACTTCTGGTTCGTGATGTGCCAACAATATCTGTAAATATCAGGGTCGCGCCCCATATGTGTCACGTGTCACAGCGTGTAACAGTTCGACTTCGAATCGATGGAGAATAATCCGGTCGTGGCGAATCGGCAGTTAATTTCATTACGCGATCATGCAACGCGCGGCGGAACGCCATGGCGGAAAATTCGATGGCTCGGAGATCGGTTGCGCTTTCACGGTTGAGGGAGCTTCTTTGGATGCCCCTCGGGGAAAAGATACTACCCTCGCTCCGGCGTGCCGAAACAAAGCTCCATTAATCTCGATCCTCGATAATAAGCAGATCCACGCCGTGAAATACGTGGGCGATTGGCGCGGGGGAAGATCGCGAGTTACGCTTTCCGCGGATTACTCGCGCCTGAACTTTAATTATATATACCTTCGGCGAGGATTAATTACTCACGACCGATTTTCCGTTAAGCCTCACGCTCGCCGCGCCATAACGCGGACGGAATCCATAGAGAGAATTCTATTACGAGGTAAACCAGGAACAAGTAAAGTCAATTATTGCGATGCTCGCGAGAAGACCGTCACGAGAAAAAAAGGCAGGTGGAGATCCCGAGAGGGGGAGGAGGTCTCTACGGGGATTATTATAATTTTATTGATTTTTTTATTATTATTTCCCCTTCTCTTAAAAGCCGTTAAAGTAAAGACTAAAATTCCGATAAGCACGAAGAATTTAATATCCTCCGCGGTGCCAAATTTTCATGAAATAAAAAAATCGTCCGATATCGATTCTTATTCATCGATTCTCAATACTCCCGATAATAGTATTATTTGGAGAACGGGATCGTGATTGCGTTAGTTTCGCGGCAGAAAATTGTAGAGACACGAGATAATTAAATTATACGGCCACACTCTACTGCGTACTCTCGCGTATTTAGCCAAGAGGAAGAGCCACATAATGCAAAATTGAATTCTCGGTATTGGCACAGTTATGAACTTTAGTTATTCCAGTTAAATACGATAATAATGAATTATCGATTCGATATTATAACGAACCTAGCCGGGCGATCGGAAAATGAATACGTTTAAAATTAAATCTTAAATTATAATCTACACAATTTAAAATTATATCTATTTATATATATTGCGCCAAGGGATGAACTATACCGAATAATTATGAAGTTCCAAAACTCGGTATATTTCGCGACGCGTTCCAACTTATCGGTGAATTAATTAGCAGTCGTTTTAGCGTGCTCGCGGAGGAAGAGATACCAATATGAATTGTTATTCGGCGCGAACCAAATTGCACGCGGAGGCGGGAAAGAGAATCGCGGCTAGTAAAACAAAAGCGATTGCGACTCTCGATTCGAGAGTTGCTCGCTCGTTAATTACGACTCCGCGAATAATTAATTACGCACGGTCCGATTAGATACAAAACCGTACGTGGTCGTTGCGGCGGGCGTGCCTGAAAATCGCTGGCAAGACCATACGGTACAATTAAAGCGTCGTGCGGCGGGGCACGGACAGGAATAAATACACGGGAGAGGACGGCGGTTGTGTGCGAACGTTCTAGAGCATGTGCATAATTGGAGCAGACGCTTGCGGCCGACGATTTCGCTAATGAACGCGCGAAGACATTCTCGAACATCGTCGTCGTTTTTATTTTTAAGCCGCTTCCCCGGAGATATTTGCGCGAGAGAGAGGGGGCGGTTTGAGGAGTTTAGAAATTTAGGGGAAGGCTCTTTTTTCCTCTCTTTATTTTCCCTGTGCTAAATGAACTGCGAAACTGAAGAGCTAAGAAGAAAATTATATTCACGCTCTTGCATTTTTACTCCAGAATTTAAGTTCGGCAGAGAAGAGTAAAAAAAAAGATGGTAAGAAGAAGGGAAAAAAAAGGAATGATATATACGCGTCTTTTCTGTCTACGCCAGGAGTAAGATTGTATTATAGTTGCCATGTTTTTTCTTATGCCTTTCATCATCACGGCTTTGTCTTACTCGCAAGGAATTTTAAATACGTTAAGGAACTGAATAAAAAGACTGCAGATTATGACAGAAAAACATTTTAATAAGAGACACGGAAAAATATGCAAGAGGAAGTGAAATAAAAACGTGATTTGACTGCGACTCACGTCGAGAGCTTCGTTTATCTTTGACAAGTAAAAATTTAACTTTATTAAATTTTTTTTTACAATTTACTGTACAAATTTGACTATCAAATTTATCTAAATATTTTTTTATTTATGTTTATTATTTCAGTCTTTAGAAAATCCTGCATCAATTTGGCATTTACGCGAAAAATAATTTGACGATTGGTAAATTTCCGCAGTCACTTCGATTTTTTAATTATCACTTGACTATTTCAGCTATTCGGTTTTTCTTCGGACCAGCCAAGAAACTTCGTAATTCGCATGTACATTATAAACGCGATGGTTAATATCGCTCACGTGTATCCTGCGACGTGTTTCCCATTCCTACGCCCAGAATTATGAAACCTAATTTGAAGCGTTCCGCAGGGATCGCCTTGCGGTCACTTTGCAGCCGGTCTTTATAGCCGCCGCCAAAGCCGATCCTCTTTGCCGTGCGGAAACTCGCTGGCAGAAATCTGAGCGGACCGCGAACGAGCGGGGCGCCCTTTTGAAATTCACGGCATGTCGGATCTGATGTTGACTCATTTACAATGTGGCCGGCTAATGTCACCGGTGACAGTCCACGCGCGGCCTGGCAGCCGCACGCTAATGTTAATCCGCACGCGGTTGACTCGCTGCGGTCCTGGCGAATTGCGACAAACTCATTCCCCTAAGAAAATCCCGACTCCCAGTTAACTCGCAACCCACTCCCCCTTCCTCCCTTCGGCGGTCTACGGTCTTTCGCGTTTTTCCATTTGAGGACGAAACCGAGCAGAGACGACGGAATCGTCCCGGTCGTAGTGGTCACTTTAAAATTACCCGGGACCGGGGCTGGGAATAATCTCTGAATTATTTATTCGGAAATATTGCGGACGCGGAAGGTCGGCGGGGTGCTTTCTACGACCCCGTCCGCGTCGCAAACGTCGGCTCGAATTTTCACGCTATTTGCCGGGCGACGGTGATGCTCGCCATCTTTACGCGCGTAATCTTTATTAAATAGGGACCTGCGAAGAGCTCATGTTTAATCATGTTGAAGAAATCGACGTTTTACGCCTCTCTCTCTCTCTCTCTCTCTCTCTCTCTCTCTCTCTCTCGTTTATATCCGCTGTATCCTGTTTCTCAGTAGAGCTTAATGAGAGTCAGCGGATGTAGATAATGATAACGTTCGTCCCGGGGGAACGGGATTAATTTTACGCGTCTCATTTTCGGGTGAAACGCCGCGATCTTATCTTCAAATTCTACGGGAGAATGAGGGGATGTATTATCCCCACGGTCGCCGGGTCCACGGAGTTACCAACACACTCGTCGTGTTGGTCCAGTATGACTGATTTATAAGTACCTCTTGCACAATCAATCGAGCGGAACGCCCTATTTGAAACTCGGCGCGGAAGGGTCCGACCTTGTTTCCATTTCTGAATTATGCATGGGAAAGTGCTGTGTACACGTCATGAATGAAATATACCCAGCCACCAGCCAGACGTTCTATAATGATGTCGTTAATATTACTTGACTCGCACTAATTCAAATATTCCACCATGCGACGATGGTTATATTTGTCAAATACAATACGGCCCGACGCACGGATATCCGTTCGACGTGCGGCTTAATAAAATATTTCGTCGGCTATGGAAAATATTCGAATTCTCTAAAAAAAATGCCTCGCCTTTAATAGCGCTTAATAAAAGCTTTATTTTACCAAGAGATTTCCCGGCATTTAAGGCGACTTGAAAGCTTTCTAAAAGCACTCAACCTAGCCTCATTTAGTCAGATCTTCTTGCCGCGTGTAAGTCCGCGATGTTAGAAGCGTGCTTCGTAATTCGATGCGCTCTCTTGTCTCGTTCAATTCGATTTTAATTCACTTAAGGGGGAAAAATCTTTATCGAGGGAAAGAATGAAGTAAAACATCGCAGCGAGATAGGGTTAATCGTTAGGTATCGTGGAACGCATTAGGAATATTAAATCCAGCGTCACTTCGGATTAACAAGGTAGACGGTATCACTGCGAATACAAAGTGCAAACTCTGCTTAATTATCCAGCAGTTCCTCTGCGAGCCTGATCGAGATTAAGTGAACTCGATTAGACTACTATTCTGATTATTTCATTATCCGGAGAATCGAGATATTACAGGCAGAGCCGCTCTCGCAGTCGTGAGAATTGTGTTATTTCACGTAATATCGCAATATTCGCGGGTGAAGAAGAGCGAGACGAAACGCAATTTCGCAATTTTAGAAAGCAATTTCGATTGTCGGAATATCTCGAGGGACTTTCAGCCAGCCGAGGTGCTCGATTAAGAGTCAAATTCGCGAAAGCTCAATCCGCGTGGGCGGCTGGAATTGCCGGCCCCCTTTGTCTTGGCGCGAATTTTCGACCGGAAAAGTTCGGTCCTCCACTTCGTCGCGCGCGACTGTTAACAATGAGTCCACCGACGAAGAAGTTCCCGGCGAGTCCTCTTCGACCTCCTCGCCGGGAACTTCGGGCAGAACCAATATCTCTCTTACGGTGACAAATGTCATTGGGTCCTCGAGTACGTCCTACTATTCCGCGATTTCGCCCAAGTTCGGGATGACGACGAGGACGGCAAGATTGTTCGCACATCCGCGACCGGGGAGGGCGGTAAATAATGTCTTCCTTTTTGGGGGGGGGGGGGGTAGGTCTTCGGAGCACCAGCGGAACTTTATGGCGGGGAAAATCGCTTAATTTACTTGGATTTCCACCGGCGGTTCTCGAAGAAACGCCGGTTTCGAGATCCGACGGTGATGAGGTCGGCAGGGGCCGCGACTGCTCGACCGCGCAGATCTCACGAAATTACGATGGCGACCCAATTTTTTTACCCGTATCACCCGTCTTATGTTATCCACGATTCTTTTTGTACATCTTTTCGAAGAATGTTTTCTTGGCAATTTTCTCTCAGAAAAGAAGCATCGAAAATATCCGAGGATTTTTCGTAAACAAGCGTCGAGGACGTTTCTCGAGATCAACAACGTTCGACAAGTTTGGAGATCTTTGATTATTGATGTTTCCGATCAAATTGCCGATATGGACCCTCGTTTATCGGGTCACGTTGACCCGATTTACTATCAATCAAAATTGATATCCACCTTGTTAAGAATGTAACAAGTCAACTGCTCGGAACAGCCTCCGGGAATTTGTTCCGCGGGTATCTTTCTCTCTCCGGTATTTTTTTTTTTTTTTTTTTTTTTTATTTTATTTTGATTCAGATATCGAGGTAATGGCGCTGATACGACGATAAAACCGGAACTTGATGTCGACGCTTTATGAATGTCGCACGCGACCTGAATAAGGGTCGATGCTGGATAGAAATATGAACAACAAATTGTTTTCCTATTATGCCAAATTATTGCTATCAGCGTCATATGTACACGAGTCTCTCGACGCTGATTATCCGTTATTTTCTCGATGTGACTTCGAGGGAACTAAGGGAGAAACAGAGGAGAGAGAAGGAAGAAAACAGACCGGTATGCAGAATCGTGAAAAATGGTACAGCTCGGTATATTCTAATGTAGATTCTTTACCGTATTCCAGTACTTCGCGAACGGGCTATTCACTTCCTCTCGACGCATAATTCCACTTCTCCGACGGCAACATGTTTATCGCGAGATGTATGCATTGTACATCTGAAGGATATTCAGGAGTATGCAAAAGGAGCTCGGAGGTATTTTGGAGAGCTTCTCCCCCTCCCCCCTTCCTCTCCCCCCCCCCTCCCCCGTTCCATCTACCCACCCCACAGTCGTGCACTCTGGTATTCTTCAAATATGCATGTAAGCGTAGAGTCACGGTACCATGGAAATGCGCGTATGAATCATTTAAGTTGTCAACCAGAAATTCAGTGAGCGAACCAAAGTAAAAATATCCCTTGTGTCCTCGATGTCCGCTCCTCTTTCCTCGAGTGGCCTACCTTGAGGGCTGCTCGTGGCGAAGGGAAGAAAGGAAGGAAAAATGATTGGAAAAAACCGTCGAAAATGGAAATGACGCCGATTCGGCGTGCGGTTCGAGCCGCCCCTCCGAAGGAACGATTTGCAGGATTCACGTCACGCACGGGACGAAATAACGTTTTCTCCGCCCGGCGGCGGGATAACGCCTAAACAGGCCGCCTCGCAATTAAATTGTGCGAGCCCCGCTATTTTTCGCCGCTGCAAACGGTGCCTCGGTCGTTAATCATTTCTGCATTATTGTATTACCGCATTGTTCAGCCTGGCCGAGGAGACGAAGGCAGGAGGAGAGAGCCTTGAAACAATGCTCTCTGAGAAACGGAGGAGTAATCAATCTTACTTTAGCCGGCGGAGTATCGTGTATATTAGCTGGCATTCGCCCGGTAACGCGAAATTGAACTAATTGCAATTAATAATCTCCCTCCACCCCCCCTCCGTCCCCCGCCCCTCCCCTCCCTCTCCCTCGTTCTTTCGCATCTTCTCGCGAGTGTATTCCGGATGTGTCGTCGTCTCATCGTCGTCTCTCGTCTTTCTGTGATTGCAGGCACCAATTCTACCTGCACTCGCGCCTCGAGCTGGTCGAGAATAGATTGAAGGTAGCGGACTGGGGCTCCGTGGCCCGTCTGGTCGCCCTGATAGCGCAAGCCGACGGTGGTGATTACGATGCGCTGTCACCTCCGCACGCGCTTTACTCCCAATGCTGTCACATACAACCCGCGGAGCCGTGCGAGCCGAAACCGCAAGACTTCCTGCTCCGGATAGTGCAGCAACACAAGGAAATCAAGGTACGAGTGGTGTTGTTAATTGTTAATTCAACTCGCCACACTGTCATGCGCACCGGATGGGCAAACGGGAAACATGCTGCTAAGTAGCTGTTATGTTAGTACGAGTGAACAGGATGAAATCAAACGAGCGATACTGTAGAAGAAATTCATAATTTTTATTAGCGAAACTACTCGTAACTCGTAATTTTTATTACGTATAGCAGTGCGAAAGGAATCTGAAAAGGAAAGAAGATGAAAATAAATAAATATTTTAAGAAAGAATCAACAATTCGTAAATACGTCTATGTAAAATTACGATTACCATTAAAATTCACATCTCAATAATGGAGAAGTTTTTTAAATTTATTTAAATACTAATTTTTAATATTAATAATTGCAACTGTGCTTTCGAAGAATTTTAAATAAATTTTTTATATTATGGAATTTGTTATTATTATGAAAATGAGCCGTTCATATCGTGATCATATAAAATTCATTTCAAATTTCATTAAAGTATTTCAATTATACAAATTTTCAACTTTTTTATATTTATTTATTTACATTTATTTTTACAAATTCATGAACGTATGTTATTAGTGTATCACATTATTAATAAAAATTACGAGTATTTTCCGTAAAATAACGTTTAACTCATTTCTATACTAAATTACGTTACAGAATAACAGTTATTTAATTTCAGTGACTTTCTAATTGTCACTTAATACATACTGTGTGTTCTATTTTATTTCTTTTTTTTATTCATGAATTTTACATATGCCGAATAAACTTTGCATTCTCTCGTTTCCGGTATTTAACAAACCTTTTTTATCGCTCTATTTTTCCCAGCTTTACATGTTTGAATTTGAATTCTTTTTTTTTTATTTTTATTTAAAATAGGACACGTGTGATTGTATTTAATAGAAAACACAATATTCGTTGAATAGTTGCATTTACAGTGATACGGCGTATTTCAAAAGAGAGAGAGAGAGAGAGAGAGAGAGTGAGAAAGAGGGGGGTTTTGAACGAATCTTTTTTTTTTTATGATTTACAATTTGATAACCGAATATTGCCGCATGAATATGCGTCATACGTATATATGAATAACAGAGATGTACATGAATTTTCAGGGGATGAAAGCGTCGACCGCTGAATATTGGCTCTTGAAAGAGATATCAAACCTCGATGCATTCGGGCAGGAAATGTTTCACAGTAAATTTGGATACAACGGAGTGTCTATGATCGGCGTGGGTCCGCACGGAATCACCGTCTATCGCAATCAGGACGAAGAGACACAAAAGTAATTGCGCATTAATATTACACATTCATTTTCAAATTTAGCAAAATTGCTTCGCATCGAGATTCCCTCTCTCGATAATATCTTCTTTTCGACGTTCATGAAAAATGCATGATGATCGAGTTTAACGTCTCTCAAAACTTTGCATTTATCGTATACCATGCATTTTTAATTTTAATAAATTCTGATGTAAATTAAATGGAAAGCTCGGATGGGAGCACTTTGTATATCGATCAGTCAATTCATCTAACATCGCCTCGTTAAGTTTTATATTTATTATCAACGCGAAATATCAGATTGATTTTAATGTTGCTCGTCGACGATAGGAGACGGCACGTACCGGCCGCTACACGTCATACCATCCGCCGGGACGATCGTTGAACGGAACAGCTGTTACTGAGAGAACTTTATTATCAATCCGCGCTTAAAATAAAATATCAAAGCCACGTCTCCTCGTTAATGAGGATGTTAATGTTCCCTGGAAAAACAATAATAATAAGTAGAAAAACGCTTACATGCGATAAGATCGTTGTGCTCCTCCAAGCTTTCGCCTCCATCCATTATGCAGAGAGAGAGAGAGAGAGAGAGAGAGATTAGCATCAAGATTTTACTTTACCTTTACCTTTACCGTGGTTCAATTTATTATACGATGTATTATGTATTGCGTTACAGCATACCGTATACAGCTATACAAAGCGCTACGTCACAACGGCGGATGTTCCACCTGGTTTACCTCTCACTCGACGGCGAGGAGACGTCGTTGGACTTTAAATTAGACTCGAGCCAGTCCGCCAGCGGGCTTTACAGAGCAATCACCGAGAAACACGCGTTCTACAGCTGCGAAACTGTTAGAAGCGCCGTCACCGCGCAATTCATCCGCGATTTAAAGGTACGGAATTTCATTTCGTGTATCTGAAAATCTCTTTTTTTTTTTTTTTTTTTTCTTTTTACTCCTTTTCTCCAGTTATGCGACTCTTTTCCTTGAACTTCTAATCTCATATACAAATGGCGTTATAATTGGATTCTCTTATTAATCTAGGGGACAATAATTTCCATTTTCAACGAGGACTCGACCCTGGGTAAAAAATATGTGTTCGACATACGTAGGACCTGCCGGGAGGTGTATGACAATGCGCGACGTGCGCTTTATTGCGAGGCGGCGACCATAGCCCTGCCGGAGGAGGACGAGATTCTCGAGAGGCATGCCTGCGGGGAGTGCGAGAATCCTAAGTGCAAGGTGAGCAACGAATTCGCGCTGTACTGATAATCGGAAGTTCCACCAACGGCACAAACTCGATGCGAACGATATATCACGGGCAATCTGCACGATTTCAGGAATCTCGGGAATGCCTGGCGAGATTGCTGGACGCTATGCTCTGCCGAATCTGCATGGACCGGAGCCTGGATACGGCTCTATTTCCCTGCGGACACGCGGTGGCCTGTTTGGACTGCGCCCGTCGTTGCGAGCGTTGCCCGTTGTGTCGGGCCGACATCGATTACTGCCGGACGATATATCTCCCACTCGAGCTGACACACATCGACAAGCACAACCCGAAGCTGCTATCGGAGACGATCGAGCCCGTGTTTAGCAAGCCGCTGACGGAGGAGATAAAAGACAAAAAAAAAATTTTGGACAGCGAGGCGTCGGTGAACAATAACATTTGAGAGCGGCGGGTCAGACTCGGCGCGTTCGAAAGATTCTTCAGAATCGTCACTTGTCGTGCGGGAAGGGCATATTGAGACGTGGAGCACTTTTCTATTTACCCATCGAGCGACCGACCGAGTCTTCTTTCGACGTTTGTTGGACCGCACGTCGCGGCGACGCTCGTTGGGTTTCAATTTTTAAAACTTTTATCTCGCGCGATTTTTCAAACTTTTATCTCAGTCACGTTTAACTGCATGTCTTATTCAATATTATTTCGATGTTTTTCTGCTGTCATCCTTATCTGTTTAATTTATAAGAAAAACGATACCTTTATACGTAAGATTATAAATATCCTTTTTACAGATGATTTTGTTACCGAGAGAATGATTCAACACACTTACTCCGACAATGTTATTGATATTATTCCTTAATTTTGAAATTATGTGGAACATTGTTAGATATAGAATCGCGTTCTTAACATTTTAATATAGATGAAACTATTGAGGCAGATTTTTCTTGGTTCTTTGACCAAAGAAATATATTTCTCGGGAATAGTTACCCTGATTTTTTTTTTTTTTTTAATAGTTAACAAACAGGGTGTGAAAATACAGAAATTGAGAAATGATTTTGATGGTACTGTGATTAAAAATGATATTGTTGAGAAGGCACAGGTTTGTGAATGCTTGAAATACGAGGTTTGCATAGATAAATCCAACGAGGAAATCATGGTCGTTGTGTCTACATATTCGTAATGGTGTTACAAATAGTCCCTTTAATCAAGCAGCCGAAAAGTGCTATTAGCAGCAGTGGATCTAATGAGAAACAGCGCTGCCAATGTGTGTGAACAAATATAATCTATATTATACAAGAGCGAAAAGCACTCGGTGTGAATTTTTATTTTTAACTGATGATTGGACCAATTTTTTCTTTGTTATTTCATAATCTTTCTCAATTATTCTATGTTCCTCTTAGAGATAGATACGCTTTTTTTTTTATCATATGTTTACTCTGATCTAGATAACTGATCTACTCTGATCTAGGTTCGCAGGTTATACGAACACATCGGGTCGAGACTTTTATCGAAATTAGTAACCCAACATATTTTTACTACAATATTCATTATCCATTATACATATGCGGTATAATTTACAAAACAACTGTTACAATATAGCTGCTTCTAACGGATGTTTCGATAAAATGAAATTCAAATCGTATCAATAAATTTATGTTAATTGCAACGTTTACATGCAGCTTATGAGGGACTTAGAATATTATGTATTGCATTGTCACTTTAATTAAACAATAGATCGTAGAAATAAAAACAACATAATATGGATATTACATTTAGATATATATTGTGGATCTATTTTTATCACACGTAACGAACAAGTAGAATTAAATATGTAATCATTACAAAATTAGCCAAAAATGACTCCTCACGAGTTATATATCTTACCCCTTTTTTTTTTTTTTATTGAAGCATCCTATGTGAAGAGAAAACTTTATTACTATAATATCTGTTTATATGTATATAAGAAATGAGATAACCCGCGCAGCAGTAGGGTCAAGTGAGTAAAAGTCATGAGTTCACCAAATGTCAAATCTGTTTTAATATACTACGCGCGTACGTCATTCTTCGAATAAGTCATAATAAAAGCGAAATGAGTTAATTGCCTGGGCTTTGCACCTAAAAGATAAAAGCGTAGCGTAAAAAGTCAATGGCATTTCATCTTTCTAAGGAAACACGAGGAAAGGCTATTACTGAATAAAAATAGCACGCAGTCTCGTTTAAAATCGTGCATCTTGAGCTAATTAAAAATTCGATGCGTTACTCTTCCTTCTCGTTTCCAATTGGTGAGAATAGTCCGACATTAGTGAAACGTGAGAAAATAGCCTCTAAATTATTTCTAATCCATGAAACGTTCCATAAACTTTATATGAGTGACGAGAGCGATGGAAAGTAAAAGAGAAGGAATGAAAAAAATAATAATCGTTATAGTCATTTATCAATGCAAAGCAGATTTAGTTTGTGATTATTTATAATAATAGATAATAATGTATATTTATACGCACTGTTATATTTAAGGCCTTTTAAGAGATTCCTCTTCAGTCACAATGTAGCCTTCTTTCCATTTGTAAAATCTAAATTTGATATTCTATGTTATTTTAAGACAATTTGTATCGCTAATGCAATATGATAGATGATAACGAGGCTACACTGTATCTGTGGCAAGATCAAAGTTTAGTCGATTTGAGTGATTTATTTTTTTTTTTTTTTTATAGATGTTAACGCAAACATCAGTACGTAATACGAAAACGTAAAGTTAAAATCGTGATTATGCAATTCAATGCAATCTGGAATAGGCCGCTGCCGTGCGCGTCACAGACGAGATAAAATATCTTTGTCGTAAAGCATTGCGTATCTGCCGTGGGATAATCTCGATCGACGATAATTAGCTGCGAAAATTATCGTGTTCGATCGTTTTCGAAATTGCGATTATGTTCTGCGAGATTTCGCGAATGTGAAAAACAAAATAACTTTGTACCACTACTGCGTGTCGATAGTTGTAAGATTATTGATAATGATGACAACAATAATGCTATTATACACTACGAATAATAATTTCTTGTGATTTTAAATCTCTGTATAAAACGTATAAGGGAAAAAAAAAAAGAATTCAAAATATTGTAGTCGATAGATCTGTACGGTAGGGATGAAAATGATCCGTGAGAATGAGAAAGAGAAAGTAAGGGAGAGAATGAGAGAGGAAGCATGTGTATTTCTAAAAGTTATCATTTGCAAAGAGTATTTTTAAAGTATTTCCAATTATTTTTTAGTATTATATATCAAAATTCCACCTGATCCACGCGAGACGGTGGGAAAATGCGCGCGTACATATGAAATTACTCTTATGAGACGTAAATTTTAGCGTTAAATACGATGTTCCAATCTGTTGATTAAATACCGTGAAATATTGAAAGTACCAGTCTTTCTTTATTTCTCCCCTTAAATCCCTATAATCCCTTCAAACAACTCTCTTAACTTTTTATGTATATCATCTTAATAATTGTATTATTATATAAACTGTTTCATTAAATTTCATCCTTACTTCTTTAAAGATTTAAATCATTAAACTATTTTGAGAAAGAAATGTTATATAAATATGGGTCCTATTCTCAATAATTAAAGGATGAAATTTGAATGCTAAAATGCAAAAGTAGACTTGAGCAGAATTAATGAAAATCGATAAATGATAAAAGGAAAGAAAAAAAAATAATTTGTTACTTAAAAACATTATAGTAACATTCTTAAAGTAAATTGAAAACTTTTCTTTTTACCTCGCGATGTATCTAGCCACATTGGTGTGACTCACAAATGTGAATCATAAATGGACACGGTTGTTCCTAATGTCTTTCATTCCCCATTGTATGTAAAAAAAAAACAGAATACAATTTCCAGTGAGAGTCTTTTTATATGTAAGACAAAAACTGTTACTAATTGGATTCTTCTTCATTTGAAATTTTTTGTTCACGTTGACCTACAGAACTGGTTTCTTAGATAAAGATTAAATTTTATGAGTCACTCTGAATATTATTTAATTATTCGATTATTTTATATTACTATACATTATATCGATTTACATGTTATAATTATACTTTAACGTTACACGTTACGCTAGTTTATCAATTAATCGTGTCATATTAAACGAATTTACAGGTGCGAGCATCGCGCGTTATTCCGTTTAACATTTCGCTTCATTGCGAAAACGTCCTGTTGTGTTTCATAAGAAGCACGTTTGTCGCGCACTTCTCACGTACGTTCGGTTTCCTCTATTCAGCAGATATTGTGTGTCAGCGCAAAAATTAGCATCGCACGGTGGAACGACCGGTTCGGTTCTCGGCGCGTTCGTAGAAAGCGGGTTCGCACTACGAACTACATCTTTTTCTACTTCTCTCTCTTTCTCTCTCTCTCTCTCTCTCTTTTTTTTTATATTTACACATCATAAAGAAAAAAAGAGGTATATGGCCTCCGGCAATTTCGCAGTCCATATTGATCCTGCAGTTTTCGAAATCGCGGTTGTAATAGTGTTGAAAAATTATTGTAAATTTGGAAGCGTTTCAACAATTCGGAAAAAAATGAGGACAACATCTAGATATTTGTGTCAATAAAACGTGATCTTCTTGTAACATTAATTAATAAGCTCTACAATTTGTACCATCGATAATCAATTAAAAAAGAATAAAAAACAGGACAATTAATAATAGCGAAAGAACGGCAAGTGATATTTTTATGCCATTTTGATATCATTTATTTATTCTTCTATCGGATATTATGATGATTTTGTGGTAAATTCGAATCATCTAATTTTCAGATTATAATTACTTCACGCGAGTGGAACAAAACTGGAAAAATATACTACACTTTACTTATTCTAAAGATAGGTATGTAAATACAAATTTAATGAACGATCTTGCCGTTTCTACTTAAAATCAATGATCCATTTACAATGATAACGACTTAATTAAAACGTTACTAAACATTGATAAAACAAAAAAGTCGCAATTAAAAGAATTAATCATGGCAAGAGAAAAGTAAATTAAATAACTACCTCCATGAAGATAATTATTCCATTTTAAATTCGTTAATGAAATGAATTTCGAAGAATCTGGAAAGTCGGAAAATCCACACTCGAGCATAGGATAGATGCAATCATTTTACATCGTGGTGTGATTTCGAAAATCTCCGAAGGTGAAGGACGGGCGAACTTAAATTTCGCGCCGGTTTACCGTTGGCGGCAGTCCAGTCGCGGGCGAGGAACGGTGCGCATGCGCCGCGCCCTTCCATTGGCCGTCCCGGCGGCGCTGTCATATGATGAAGCTGCGTGGCATGATGGGACGGCGAATCGCGATTTTGCAACATGGCGGCGAAGTGAGGGCGAAGTCGCGGGTGCTGTGCCATCGGAAAATGTATCTTTCCTAGTCGCCCGTAGGAGCGATCCCATCGTTACCTCGCAGTTACGCGCGGCAGTGGAGATACGTGTTCGGGTTAGGGGTGTCGATCGTGTGCCGGCGACGTTGGCGCGTGTAAATATGAGCGGGACGGCCGGCAGCGCGACGACGAAGGTGACACCCCGCGGCACCGTACGCCGCTCGAGCACGTATGGCAGGGACTAGGGCTCGCGCGATAAGGGAGCCCCGCTTTTGTCCGAGCGCGAGCGAGCCGCGGCAGCCGCCGAGACAGGAGCACCAAGTAGCAACGCGATGTTGTGGCCAGCCCTGCCGAACTGTGAGAACGTGAGTGTCGTGAGTGCCGTTTGCACATCGCGGTAGCACGAGAGCGAGCGATCTCTGATACGGGCCGTGCGGCACGCGTGCCCGTAATTTCGGTAGCGGCGTGGAAGAGAGTGCGGGGTTCACATGCGAGATCGGTGTTCTCGGCTCGAACTCCGCGGATCGTGCGGCCGCGTCGCGTTGCGTCGCGACGCGACGCGACGCGACGCGACACGACACGATATGACGCGATTCGACGTAACGTAACGCAACGCAACGTAACGCAACGCGGCGCAACGCGACGTGCCGCCCAGCTCGTCCGTCCGCTCCGCCGTCTCCGGAATTCTCGGAACGGCGAGACCCGCACACGCCGTTCCGAAGCGAACTTCGATCAACGAGGCCGTGCGGCGCGGACTCGCGGAGGCGAACGGCGAGCTCGCCATCACCACCACTATCGTCACCACCACTACCACCATTGTGTTCGAACGCCAGTTCGCAAACCACATTTCGTCGATTCTCGGTGCAACGAGCACCGCGCTCCGCTCGCCCTACCGTTTTCGGCGACCTGACCGCGACGACGATCAAACTCGTCCCCGTCGACGCGGTCGGGAAACACTCGCTTACGGGGTTCATCCGCATTCTAATCTCCTTACCTCGCCTCCATGTCGCTGAAAACACGCGGATGACACATGCTTCTTTCTCGAACGACGATTCTTTAGCACTCGCTTACCGATGTACCGAGAAGTTGATCTCTGGTCGGGCTCGGTAAACGTCGATGTAGCGATGCTCCAAAAATACACCGCGTGCCTGCGGTGATCTAAATGCATCGCGGATAGATGCCGCGATATCATCACGATTTTACGAAGCTCTTTCAAACGCGTCTGGTAATCAAATTGTGAGAAGAGACTGTCTGTCTGCTTATCGGATGCTTAAGCTTCTGCTTGCGGACGCATTACTCTCTGTCCTTATACCGTTTGATAATGAATTATGAACGATTCGTATTGGGGACATTACGCGTGCACCAACACTGGAAACCATCAAGTTTATTTTTTAAACGTTTTTATTACTGTAATATGGTGAATATATTTTCTTATCAAGCGACGCAGCTTATTCAACGATGAGCTGAATGAATCATGATATCACTAGTGAATGTAACATCAAAGTTTTTAAAAGCTGCAAAACCAATTAAAAAGGCATTTGTTTTTTCTCTCTGCGTTTTCACAAAAAGTTCTTGTTACGATTCTTTGAGTGTTCTAGATAATTTGCTATTTCAGAAATTAAATCTTTTTAAAGTATTATAGATTTTAATATTATAGAATTGAATACTTTACAAGCTTCAAATATATATTGTAAATTTGCAAATATATATTGTGAATTATTATTTTGTGAATTGTCTTCAATCTAATATTCATCTAGATAATTTCACAGTCGCGCTCAAATAATCTTATTTGCATACAATGAGGTGTTCTAAATACAATTGTGTATAATTGACCGACATATACAAAGAAATATAGCATTTCTTAATTGTTAGTCATGATCATAAAGTATAATACCGATAATGGATAAGTTACATGCCAGAACAAAGTACATCATCCTCATGACTTATTTATGAATCTATTCTGTATTTTCAGGTGTACACAACAGATAGAAATTCTATCAATCACTGTGATTTCTGATCGTACATGCGTGCCAAACACGAAGATATAAGAGGGCGTTAAAAAGGGATCCAATGGTTTCCTGACATGATGGAAGGCAAATTATATGTGAAGAATGAGCCGGGACTTGAGGGGCAATCGCTCACGAATGCGCAGCCCAATCCGTCTGTCGAGGATGGCGGCGGTGCGAGGATCTGCTTCGTCTGTGGCGCCGTGGGCCACAGCGAGCAGCATTGGTTACGAGTGAAACCAAGCCCAGGTGGTTCGCCCAATGAACCCTACTTCCCATTTCTCGAGTCGCACGAGCCGCCGAACGGCTATCGCGGCGAGGGTGCCAGGAGTGGCGCTGTCAAGGCCTGCAATCTTTGTTACATTCTGCTGTTACAACAGTGGGAAAGCTATGAGCGAGAAGCCAGGCCTCACAGTCAACGGATTTATTGGTTAAAGAGATGCGACGGCGGCCCGTTCACGGGGGCCGAGATGGCACTTCAGGGTGAGTATGCCGCCCAGGTTCTGGGCTTAACGAACGACCAGGCGCCGCAGCTCAGACAGGAAAACCGACCGGTTGGTATCTCACCACGATTACCACCGAATTCGCCCTCGCCGAGAGTCGTCGAGCAAGTCAGACCGCCGTCGAATTCGGTCGCCGAGGTACCGAGGCCGCATTCCAACACGGCGGAAACGCATAGGCACTTGGAACAAGCGAGGCTCACAATGGAATCTCCTCATCACAGACTGCAGTCACCTCATCAAAGATTGCAGAGCCCGCGGCAACCAATCGAGGACGCTAGAATGTCCAATGAGGCAGCATTGGATTTGAGACACGCACCTAGAAGTTCACCTGCGCCTCAACCTACCTTACCACCACCTGCAGGTTAATCATCAATCGCTTCTCATTGATCCATACTCAAAATTTAGAAGAAAACGCGTACTTAACTTTTGCGTTTCGCTTGTCCACTATTTCTTCGTAATTTTTCCTTGTTTTTATTTCTTTCTATGAATCGTTTTGGTAACAAAATTACTATCATTCTTTAAAGAAATGTATACGTAAAGCAGGGGACGCAAAGGCAGCTGTACGTCGGGATCTTCCTAATTATTAAATTGTCCGGGGGAGTTTAATTGGATCTTTATCTGAGGTCAACTTACTGCTTTTATTCCTAACTTGAAGAGAATCAAAGAATGCACTGTTTGTCCGGTAAAGTGCGGTATAATCGGCGAAGAAATGATTTCGGCGAAAATGAAAAAAACAAGATCGACGACAAATATAGAAATGCGAGATTAGTATTTATTGATTAATAAGACACTTGTCTCGCCACTTTTGTTCTAGTACTTGAATGCCTGGGCGTTAATATCTTCAAATGATAAGATATAGATCACTTCTTTGCTGATCTTTATTACAATTTATTGCGCTTTACCGGACACTGTATAAAGAATTTGACAGTGAGTGTCAATGACAGTCTGTACTCGAATATAGATAAAATTTCCACACGATATATACGACGCAGTATGAAAAAAAAAATTATTTAACGTCGAAGCGTTTTTGATACGGGTCCGAAGTTTGCACTTCGCGCACTAACGAAATAACTCGGACATGAAATCACCTTGGACAAGCGCTATCTGATAGGAGTAAAAGCTGTTTTTCACCGCCATTATGTTATCTCACTTTAGAATGTGTACGCGGTAAATATACGAATCGGGTCGCTATTTACGCTGGCCTTCCGTACACTAATGTAAACGTTTGAAAATAAAGGTTAACAGTTTTGTAGATAAGAAGTATGTGGAAGAAATCGTGGCGAAGTTGTTCGATTCATTCAAAGCTCACGACCGATCTGAGTGATGAATCCAGATGATTTTCCTCCCGCTCTCCGCGCGTCTTCGCGGATTATTGAGCTTTGGTGACCTCTACAATTTCGATCCGACCGATCTGATATTCATTAGTCAGCGTGTGCCCCCGACTGATAACCGGGTCGTTTGAAATGGAGCTATTGAAACACTATGCTCGTCGTCGTCAAGAATACGAAAGCGCGAGAAACTATCAACATTCTATGTATTCGGATATAGCGTGGAGATAAACCCGCGAAAAAAAGTGCAGTTCCTAAGTGGGCCACGTGCGGCGCGATGATGATAATGTCGAAGGCGTGTTGCGATTCTCGGGACAAGTAGAATGATCAGTTGCGTCGCGCGTTCGCGAATTTTACGTGTTGCGTAAAATGGAGCGTTCATCGACAACAAACGAATCGCGTAACCAATCGTCTGACGTCGCGATTACAGCTATCTATAGCGGCGGATCGTCATCTAGCGTCGGCACGGATATCCTGGATCTGTCGATGCCGGATAAGAACTCAGTCACAGAAGTCTGTTACGTGTGTGGAGATGAATTCAAGAGGGGATCTCTCAGTCATATCGCTGCGAAGCCACTGCCAACTCAGCCGAATCCTTCTTCCAGTCCACCGCCGTTCTTTCCATCATTGATGCTTCATCCCAGGCCAAGTAGAAGTCGACCTATGGACAGTGCTGGTCGAGTGCAGGTATATTTCTTGATACATATTTCTCGATTATATGTTTCTAAATATATTTATATTTTCTAAAAACGTTGATATTTTTATAGTAATTTATGCTATAATTTTTTTGTTTTAGGCCTGTTCAGCGTGCCAGAATCATCTTTTAATACAATGGAAAGCGTATACACGGCAAGGAGTACCGCACAGTGATAGAAACTATACGCTTCGCAAACGACAAGCACCTGCAATGGATACAACCACGTTTATTTGCTATACTTGCGCTCTTGAGTACCCTTCTTCTAGTATTCGACTTCTGTATTGCTGTCCTAATCCAGAAAAAGAGGTGTATTTCCCTTTTATTTATTCTCTGAGACCTCCGTCAGGAGCTAGTCCTATTAGTCCTCAGGGAATGGTGCAGGTTTGCTCCATTTGTTACAAAGCTATCCCACAGAAGCAGCAAGTATTCGGTGGAGAAAATCACGAGGCGCAGCCATCCGGACAAAACGTAGATTTTCGTCAACAAGGTTAATCTTCATTAATCTCAAAGGATATTTACACTCTATTTAGTGTTTACGGACATGTGTCTTAAAAGGCTTGATCATTTTTGCTGCAGGTCCGTCGCCGCGGCCCGCTGTTCCAAAATCTCCAGCCAATTCAGCTGGTAGCGATATTCGTTTTAAGCCATACGATTTAAACAAGTCTACAGTTGCTACAAACAAGCAACGAAGCAGTACTACCGTGAAAGCTCCCACGCCTGGGCAACGAAATTCACCTAGCAACGGTCCTGCAGAAAATGGGACCGTTGCGCTTGGCCAAAATTATAGGTGCTATATATGTGAGAGATTATATCCTCGCACTCATATGGAATGGTAAGTCTGTATAAATATAAAAAGAAGAAAGATCGTATTGCACATACGGTTCTGTTGCAAGACATCAATAATTTTATTCTTTGTGTTTTATCTTTATCAGGTTATCTACGAGTCCAGAGGGAATGAATTCACATGCTATGCATTTTCCTTGCTTGAGAGGAATGGCACGTACGTCTGAAAATGCTTGTATGGACAGTCACGGGAGAGTATTGGCATGTAGTCACTGTGTGAATCATCTTGCGCAACAGTGGGAAAGTATGGATGCTGAACGGGTTCCTTTAGAAAGACGCAGGTTAGTCTGCCGCAAATTACGTTAGCTATTATTCAATGATTTGCATATATTACACATGTTAATAATATGACGTAAGAAGTATTTTATGTTTTAATTAAAATAGCTTTATCTGTAATTATATCTATGAGCTATATTTATTCTCTACGATTTGATCTTTGTTCATGTCAAAGATTACCTGTACGATTCTCTATGAAATTACAATTTACATTGAAAGATATAAATGTTGCTTCTTAACTATCTTTATTATATGTTGTAAAGATCAATGTTGTTGTTTCTCGAAATTATCTTTATTACTTGTTATATTAATGTAACGTTTATATGATACGAAATTCCAGGTACGATATTCCTAGTCCACATCCAAATGGTGACGTGAATCGGTCAATCGCCACGCCACCGAGCTCCAGTTCGGACCGAACGTTCGGAAGCAATCCGGGCACGTCAAGCAGCTCGATTTATTGTTTCCTATGCGGTTTACACAGCGATTTAACTCTCGCACGAGTACTATATGGGCGTCCTCAAGGTCGAAACGCACCATTTTTCCCTGAATTGCTGCGTCACCAATCACCACCGAATGCCGAACAGCTTCGCGAGGATGGCTCCGCCCTGGTCTGCACGTTTTGTTATCATTCACTATTGGCACAATGGCGTCAACACGAATCTCTTTCTGGTGGTCAGCAAGTGAATGCCGCCGAGCGTCAGTACAACACCCACGACTATTGCTGTTACGTTTGCGGCATCGTAACATACAGAAAACGAGTACGAGCGCTGCCAGTGAAGGACTTTCCATTCCTAAGGTATCACAGGCAACCAGAGAAGAGCTTGTTGCTGGAGAACGGCGATTTTGCAGTGGTCTGCTTAGATTGCTACGAAACCTTGCGTACGCAAAGTCTCGAATACGAGAGATGGGGCCTGCCTGTCGAGAAACGGGAATACAATTGGATTGTGCAACCTCCACCGCCCGAGGACAGTCCCGACGCGGCCATAGCCAGGTTACCATCTGGCGAGAGGTCTGAGAAAGTGGTGAGTAACACCATTTACATGTGTGTTTGCATGTCGATGACGTAACGCGCTTGTAAATCATCGATAAAATCTATTATGCGTCAACAAAGACGAATCGCTACAACTACATCTGCTTATCTCTGACAGGTTCCACCTACATTAACTGTCAGGCCAGCGCGAAAGAACTGCTCGCCAAAGGCACCCGACAAGAAGGCACCTGTAAAAATTCCGGAGAAGGAACAAGGTAAGTTGCAATTCCAATTAAATGAAAGGGACTGCTTTTACTATACAATGAGTTTAATATCATACGCGTAACATATATGTACGAAAATGTTTCTCATATATAGCAACATTTTTATTCAAAGATAAAAAACAAAATAAAAATTATTATTAAGTTATTTTATCTAACGTCCTATATAAGATGTTTAGCGAACTTGAAGCATTTTTAAAAGTAAACTCAGCGAGTTTAAACTTTTCTTGTCTCATTGCATAGTAATGCACTTGCTTAGTACTTCTTAATTAAGGGATCAACAATTCTCGAAAGGTTCTTTCCGGCATCGACATAGTTGAAGCATACTTCCGTTATTTAAATAATATCGAATTGCCATATTTAACCCGTATTTTTTTTTTATTTATTTTTTTTTTTTATTCTTTTGCTGCGCGAAATCGTGCGAAACGATTAATTCTTGCTAAACATTTTTTTTTTTAATAGATTTTTTTATTTACATATTTAAATTAAAATATACAGAATTATAAGATCGTTGTAATTCCGACAACTCTTAAATATTGAAATATCACACAAAGATTATTCAAATACCAATATCTAAATTTATAAGAGGCTCGTTTATTGCTATCTTTTGTCTAAGGATATACTTTAAAATTTTCGCTCGATATTTATCTCTTTCTGATCGGACTTTCTCTCATAAAAGCTAAATGTAACAACTCTCACGAGTTTGTTGAATCGCTCGTAATATCCAATCTTGTCGAAATGCAAAGATTGTGTTTGCATGATTAAATATGAATCCTCAGATTTAATTAGTTTATTAACGACGTGTTTCTCTTTGCACTTCGTGGATTTTCGTCTATCGATAAACTTGAAATCTTTCATTTTGAAACGCAAAGTGAAGTGCTTAACGAAACGCAGAGTGTGCACCGATTGGTGTTGAAATGGAAGGCAACGCCTTCTGATCTCGCTACTCCGCGTTTAAACGTGGCAAATATATATATATATATATATATATATATATATATATATATATATAAAACGCATAGAAATATATATACACACGCGTATTTGTACAAAGACTCGGCAGGGCGGAAGGTACGATGGAAGGGCGGCGGATGAGGAAGGAAGAGGGATGGTGGATGAGTGGTGCTCTTAAAAATCCGACAGACAAAAGGAGACTGGTGGTGAAGAGCTATCTGAGAGCAGAGTCTCTGATGGTTTGGTTTTTTTTTTTTTCGAGCGAATTTTCACTACTTTTTTTTCCCCACCATTCTTCTTCCGATTCTCTTTCTCTTTGTTTATGTCTTCTTCCTTATCTCTGTGAACTCTCCCTTGGTGCGTCTCAAGTTACGAGTAACATCTTTCTCTCGCTCGTTCTCGGCGAGCGTACACACGCTGTACGTTCCGTAATTAAATCTTACGATGATTATTTTTTTCTACGCGTAACCCGGAGAGCGGTTGCGATCAATCAATTATGTCATATTTAAACAATTACTCGTCTATGTGTTTACATACGTATCAGCTGTACGGTCGAATTACCTTTTAGAACGCGAAAGATTAACTCGAGGCGCGGTGCATCTCGTTACATTTTTATTCGCTGACGTTCGCCCCGAGAAAAGCTTTCTCGCCGCGAAAGGTTCCCTTGCGGCTTTATTGCTGTTAGCCCGTAACACTTTCGCTTCGTTCTCTTCCTTTTTTGTTCTGACTTTAGCGGCGGCGTGCACGCCCCTATAGCGCGGAGGAAGGCACGTCTTCTCGAGTTTACGCCGTTGGACGCGTGAGACCACCGTGCAAACCTGCCATTTAGGAGTCGTAAACTTGCACTCGAGCGGGCCGTTGAAGTCGCCTTTTTAATCCGGTCGCAAGACAAGCTTGTAAAAAATATATTAACCGAGTAACCTTCTTGTACAGGATGTTTCACAGCGCTGTCGTGCCTTCCTTTCTTCATCGATTCTTCAATGAATTCTTCACTTAAGAGATTAACTATTCCTAGAAAAGAAAGGATTATTACAGGATTACAAAATGATCATTTTACAAATATCACAATTATTTCGTGAGAAAAATTGATCGTGAGTTAAAAAGATGTAACTTTACTATTATGTAACTTTACTATTTATTTGTTTTCGTATTGCGAATAAAACGAGAATATACGTTTATATCGGAAGCACCGCGGAATATGCCGGAAATCCTGCTGTTTGACATACCAAATGCTTTAACATTATTATTATAAGCTCGTGCATCCGGATAACATCCGTGCGTGACCCTTTCGAAATGCTCAAGCATTATTCTCGCGAATATAATTTTTATTTCTGGGAAATTACTGTTAATAAAAGAACGACCGGTTTCTTTATTTCAAGCTTTCGTTCCGCGAGAAATTGCGGATTTTTGCATTAAAGCGCCACATATAATTAAACACTCAACACTATTACAAATAATATTATTATTGTTATATAATATCATGTCTGTATAATTTATTACAGAAAATTATGAATTATACAAAATGAATTATACAAAATATCTAATATCTTTCTTAACGTTTATGATGTGCTTCAAATTTTTATATTAATATTTTAATGCTTTGATTTTTTTTTTAATGAATGATGTTTATCGAATTGGATGAAAATTCAAGAGTCTTAATCTTTTATGTTAAAAATTTAATCGAACGTCTACTTGGCGAATTTTCAAAGTTTCTGTATCAAGTATTAATCTGTATTGCGAATATTTAATAACAATAACTAAAATATAAGAAATCTTTTTCACGCAAATTTATCCGTGTCTCTGACACAATACTACGATTAAAATGCATCTTTAGTATGTTTTGCTGCAAACGAATAACTAAATTCACGAGGAAAATTCCGACGGTAATTCGCCGTGAGAACTGGAAAAGTCCTGGAAACGTAACAAGAAAACGCAGAAGTCGTTGGCAACTCCGAGTATCGCGTTCATCGCGTGGAAGGGAGGGAGGAAGGAAGTGCGCGCGAGCAGGTATAATACGATCGTCGAGATCAGGAGGTCGATTAGGGTCGGTCGATCTGGCTTAGAGGGTACCGGGGGTGGCGCTCGAGGTGTCGGATGGGACTTAGCGAAGGGCTTAGCAGGGAGCTTGCGCCCGCGGATGGAGCAAGGGGGTTAAAGCACGGAAAGTGGAGTGCGGCGTACTGTGGAGGAGGAGACGTGGTGCGGAGGGGTGGGGTGGCGGTGACTAGCGGCCGTGGGGTTGCTCGGGAGGGGCTGAAGGAGAAAGAGCAAACGCCCGCAGCGTGACACCGCATTGCGCCCACTTGCCAACCCGCCCAACACCTAAATTCGAATTAGGGAGCCAGCCCCATCGTTTCTCGTCAACACGCCTGCCGTCCTCCTTCTTCCCGGTCCTCGTTTCCTCCTCGAATCGTCCATCGACCCTCTTCACGATAAACGTACGGGGCGAGATGTCAGTCCTCTTACCCCGTCCATCTGCGACCCTCCTTACTTTCTGTCTCTCTCTCTCTCTCTTTATCTCTCTTACCAGAGAGCAATCGGCAGAAGAGTACCCGTCGAAGCGTGTTGCCTGTCCGTATTGCCTGTCGTCTTCCTGTGGGAATCGATATCAATGTCATCGGCGGAACTTGCCTTTCGCGTTCCTTATACCTCGATAACCGCCATCGTATACCGTTTCTAGTCAGGCACGTGACCAAAAGGCTCGACTTTGTTCGTGTACCGTGTACCCATCGCTGTCTCGGGTAATCGGTGCCAAGGCGCGATCCAATCGACTCTGCGGCTTCTCTTTTGGGTATTACTTTGCGAGAATACACTGCGGTGTTTTTCTTCATCAGGTATTTGCGCGTAATCGAAAAGTAAAATAAGATAAAAAAACTTTTATTTCTTAATCAATTTCTTTTCGTAGTTTTTATCATGACAAAATTAATGAAACATATGTGTGTGCGTGGTGTATGTGTGTGTGTGTGCGCGCGCGCGCGCGCATGTAGACACAGTCAATATCAGCGAAATGTTAAACATTCCTAAGGGCGCATTGTTTCCGAATGTTGAAAGGGTTGAATTCAATTCGGGTGATGTCGCGGTTCCGCGAGCGGTTTAATCGGATATCCGCGGTGCGAAATCTGCGTTTAGACACCCCGCGAGCGAATGCCACGAATTCATGTAGCGAGAGATGTTCCTCTCAACGCACTCTCGTATACGGAATATGCTTCTGGCTTGGCGCGTGTTAATAATTAACCACCGTCGACTGTTTTGCGAAGTAGTAGAAGCGCTCGCGGCAGCATTGGTAGGCGGCTCCATGGCTCGTTTCACCGTGAATAAACCTTCCTTCCGGTTAGCTCCCCCTTTCTGCTTTCTGCTTTCTCATACGGTCGTTCCGTTCTTCTGCTTCGATTCGTCCGTCAAAGTCTACGCGCTGGACAAACGATTCTTTTTACGGAACGGTGTTTCTCCGTCATTGATATATGGCTATTCGTAATTTTCTTTTTTTTTTCACACAAGTTGATTATATATGTTTTGTTAATTAATTGAAAAAGTTTGATTTATTTTTGTAATTTATTTATTTATAAATACCTAGACCTAGTTTAGATATAATCACTTTCTTTCGATTACGATCGTTATCGGCAAATCTGTGTTCTGTGCATTGCGTATGCGGAGTCATCCTCGTTTTGCGCGCGATAAAAATGATATAGCTTATTAATCCCCTGGAGAACGTCGACATGCTATTATAGAGTGGGTGGCGGTCATGAATGACGAGGTAGCGGGGGTAACGGGGGATAACGAGAGTGCGCGTTTATTCGGCGGAGGGGCGAGAGAAAAAGTGAGCGGCACCCCGAAAGAGGATACGAGGGAGCGAAAGAGGGTCGACCGAGGCGTGGAGGATGGTGGTAGAAGAGGATAGTCAGTCGGGTAGTCTAGGGTGAAAGAAAGGGGCGAGGGGGAAGTTCCCTGTCGCCGCCACGTATTGATTTTGCCCGACAGACAGTCGGCTGTTGGGCTGTCTGTTTCGTAAGCCTAACCCGCCGCTCTGTGGGACATCACGTGGGCCTTACATGGGCAAACTGTTCCCACATAAGTCCCTGCTCTTTTTTACTCTTCACCCTCTATGGAGTGGGCGATGACACGGTCCCAAGTGGCACGAAGGGCATTCTCCTTTGACCCTTGCCGCATATTCTTAAGCTTAGTCAGAAACGGTCCATTTAGGATTTCAGGAATTTCAGGAATTTTTGCGTCTTGTAGAAATTCTGATATTCTGCTGATTATCGTCTCAAAAGAGTCTTTTCCGCCTGGTGCGATCTTGGTGATACGCAGATTCGGAACTGGAATTTATCGAGGAATGTGAATATTCGTTTTAACAATATGTATATTTCTTAAATGTCCTCTTCTTAAGTAGCAATTCTTTAACGGTGTCTCAACGCGTGTCCATTCAAGCCGAGTAAAATGTCAGAACCATCACGATGCCATTACGTTTATATGATTGTCAGTTATGCGCGGTAAGGTATCGCTGTCAAGGTTCCCTCAGAGAAGAACGCCGCTGATGCAATAACGAAGTAACAAGAGACAATAAGTTTGAGTTAACGCAGAATTAATTTTTTTTTTTTTTTATTTATTTTATTTGCGCAATATACACAAATTGCTGTCTATTGCACAACTCCTTGAGAGTTCTTATTACACAATCACAGCGAAATTTCTAACGGAGATGTGGACTTCGTACCTCTACTTCTTCTTCTTCTTCTTCCTCTGTTTTTATCCTTCCTTTCGTTCGTCAACCGTCAGTCCGCCTTCAGATCGTATGTGTGATAGACGTGCGTTCTCCTCGACATCGATCGCCGTGCCGATCAACCTCGAGCACATCGGCACTTCCATCGGCAATCGGCCTTGGCTGCATCTCGTAGTCCGACTCTTCCGCGTCGGAAGTCCCGAGGAAGCCATAAATATCGTTCACCGACACCGTCCGGTGCACCGACGCTGTCGAAACCGCTGTTGTATACCGTCGAGCGGTGCGTCGAGGTAACAGAGCAACAGATATATATATATATATATATATATATATATATATCGGAGACATTCGTCACCGCTTGGACGTCGTATGCGGGATTGCGCCGACTTACCGGGGGCTAATTGATCATCGAATATGGAGCACCGTCCCGTCTGCGAGACACTCGTGCAGGCCACCACGACAGCTGCCGCCGCCATTCATCGCTGCGTCGCTCCTTGCGAGAGGAGGCTGTTTCACACGAGTTGCACTTGCGACAAATCGCCCGTCGCGAACGACGCTGTTAATTTAACGCACCGGGAGAATCGCTCGGTGACCCCGGAGGAGCTCGCTTCACCCCCTTCGTACGCCCAGCCGACAAACGAGAACCGTTCGCCGTCGACGGCCACGCATGACGACGGCTCAATCGAAGATCCGCTGATCGATTACATGGAAAATGTGGAGGACGTAATGTCCGACGTAATGTCGGATTTATTGGAACGAATTTCGATACTGCCGTTCCTACTCAAGAATAAAAAGACGCTCGTCAAGATCGCGATGATCTTTTAAGTGACTTTTTTTTTTAGGCTCTTTATAGAGCTCATAAGCGGAATTATTTAATTATTTATGCACACGTGTCGATTTTAATTAAATGCTGAATATCACGATGAATGTTTTTCCTCGAAATCGCGTTAAATAGCGTGACACATAACTTTATTTCTTCCTCACATTCAGATATTATACTTGCAAAGTATTAAAAAAATAATAGCACAGCTGTACGCAATAAATCCGACACGTGTTAAATTAAAGATGTTAAATACGTAGAATTTTTCCAAGCGTTAACGGAAACTTGTTGCGCCTAGAGTCCTAGATACCGGACGATGTTGCGATCGATAGCTCTCAGCTTAAGTTCTTTCCCGGCAATTATTTTAGATTGATACTGCGAGACGAGCGCGTTTGTGCCGGCGAGGGAGGAGGGAAGACTTTTTAATTATTCCCTTTCTTGCGTTCGGCTCTCGGGCGAACTAATGTCAGCGAAATCGATAACGCGATATCGCTGTAATCGACATGGATATAGCGTACGCGTTAATAGTTAATTATCAACCTACTGCGAAGCAATTAATGTAGCGGGCGTTCGCAAATGCACAAAGCGCGTGCACGCGCCAGATGACATTTACAAATGGCATAGAGAGAGAGAGAGACAGTAAAATTGTTTTCGAATATCTCGCATTTCAACCCGATGTTTCGATTACGTTATTAAATTATTTCGCACGGTAAATCGCCGTGTTTTCTAACCGGCATAACTTTGCGCCCACATAACTTTTTCGCGTGCAACCACGCACGCGGCGTATCCTCGCTATTTTATTGTCGCCATATACCTACCCCTTTACTTACTTGTTGCTATGTCGAGGGGAAAATTCCGATTTTCATCGGAAAAAATTGAGGCTTATATTATATAATATCGGCGGGACGATCACTTCGCGGCGCGCTGCTTTTAATATACGCACACGTGGCCACTTTGAAAGAGCACGATACGTTGTTATCGGTTTAACGATCAACTTTAATGGTCACATCAGTTTATTGGATTGCCGGCTACAATAGCCCGCGAGTACGCTCCCCGCGAAAGGGGGAATTAATTGCGCATCGCGGATACGGGAAACGCAAGCGCGCAAACGGGTGGATATTATTGCGGGAACGCGTATTTTGTCGGTGGCAGGCCGTATGCCGCGACGCGAAGTTAATTATCCGTTTACAAGAATTAGCGTATCGGTAATTTCGGCCTTGGGGGTCGAAATAGATCGATGACGGTAATTGTTCCGCGGCTAAATGCCCGCGGCAAATTACGGCGGATAAGATAATTGCGCCGTGTGCCATTCCGCAACGACGAGTCACCCGCATCGCGAAAATATTAGTGACGCGATTTGCCACGCGTCGTACGTCGTTCTTCTTGAAACAATTTGTACAACGACGATTCTGATCTCGCGCCTTTCGGCGAGATGCAAAATTTTCGCAACTTCGGGACACTAGCCCCCGAGTATTTTCTCGTTGAAATTTTTAACGTTCGCCTTCGCATGCCAAACGTCGTAATATACAGCCTTAGAATCATTGTACGCATGACTTTGCGTAAATAACTACCTATTTAGCGTCGAATGGATCGGTCATGACGGTTTCACGACTCCGCTTTGCAGTCTTTGGCGACTTGTGCAATTCCCTTCGTAACTGACGGCGCGGTGACACCGGGGATTCTAATCTTTCCGAGTGACATCCGTTAAAATCGCGTTTTATGAAGAGTTAAATTACCTTCCTCCGAGCAAGCAATAGCAACGGCCGCGGTAGCAGCAGCAGCAGCAGCAGCAGCAGCAGCAGCAGCAACAGCCTTGACCCCGTAATTAAAGCGTATTGAGTACGCGAGAGAAATCGTAAATATTTTCTGAGAAAATGCACGACTGATATTTCGCAATGAAATCGTGAAACACACTAATCGTGTGTTTACGCGGGCCGATTAAAACTTCTGTAATTGCGTCGCTATGAAAACGGTCTCGGAGAAAATATATATCGCAAATATGAAATTCTATATATAATAAATTGTACATATAATGACAACATAAAATAGGAGAATAGAAAAATAGCCTTTTATAATCTTTTATAAATATTCAGAGATAACGACTAAATAAATAATTTTCTGCACAATGACAAGTAAATTGTTATATCGTAAAAGCGCCATTTGTGAAAATGTGGCTTTTCTACGAATTAAGCTGTCCGACAAGTGAACTTTGATAGTTCTCTAATAGCGACAATGAAATTATATACAGCGGTCGGGCGAGAGAGACGGAGTGTCGACGTGTGCATCAAAGGGTTAACGGATAACGGCACGCTGAACGTGCGAGTGTCGTTGGCCGAGTTCGCCGAGTTGTCTCGTTTCGTGGAATTCAAATTACACGTAGCATAGAGCGACGACGGATATAGATCGGCACAGATCCTCGCATATGTCAAAGTGACGACGTGCTCGGAAGCGCGCGCGAATTATTTAGGAAGCCGCCGACTTCGTAATCGTTCCATCCATGTCAGGCTTTCGCCCTCCAACCTTTCTCCCCCCCCCCTCCCTCCGTCATCCTCGCTCCACTCTCGTCCGCCTCTCAATCCACCTCTCGCGTTTACATCGTTTCGATCCCTCTAACGTTCGGGTTTCCGGGTGAAGTGGCGGTGGCGGCGGCTACGAGAGAGGAGGGAGGAGGGAGAAAACGACGGCGGGGTCGGTGACGCGAGTGGAACCTCGGCGGAGTATAGAGTGGTTGGATTTCAGACCTCGGTGGAGGGTGGGACGTATGCGAGGGGGTGGAACGTGATGGAGAGAAGGACTGTGGTGGTTGTGAGGAAGGCAAAAGAGGGGGCGGCTTGTGCTGGTTGAACAGCGCGTGCCGCTTCAGCGCCAGATGGCCCCGAAAGGACGACCGAGCGAGAGGAATAGAGAATGACAAAGGAGAGAAGAAGGGAGAATAGAGAAAGAGAGGGAAAGAAAAAGATGAAGGACTCTTCTAATCTCTGGCGTTTAGCTTGAGGCTGCTGGTTGCGTAAGACGAAAAGAACGGCATGGAGCGAGACACCGGGGACACAGCTCCCGGGGGGCCCAGGATGAAAGGCCGCGCCATTTTCTTTTTTTTTTCCTGTCGGGAATTTCGTGAGAAACATTTAACTGTGGATTTCGGGGTATCTCCTTCGTGCACAGGGACAAGGTGGTCGCTTTCCGTTAACGTGGGTGGCATGGGGATTACGTACTCGTACGATCCCTTAGACTCTCGAACGGGAGACGAGTTAGAGGGGCCCGACGTTCCGATTATATTTCGCTTATCTAGTTTCTCGCGACGAAGAGGCTTATTTTGCAAACGATCGAATGTTTATACCACGGAGAGTTTGCGGCGATAGCCGGCGCGCGGAGAGATGCTAATGGGAAATATACGTTCATACGACGCGAGTATTGTTATTGGTGCACGGTGTAGGAAGAAATAAAGCTGACATGGGTTCTCGGAACGGAAGAACACACAGAGGGAGGGGGACTAACATTCGTGTCGAGAATCATTTATTCATGCGTGGCGTCATATAGCGATCGTGCCGCTTACGTTGCCCACGTTCTCCTTAAACACTGTTTTCTTATCGCGTCGAAATGCGTTTCGCCATTTCGATACGCCCGACATATACGCCCGATCAAGTTTTACATTAACCGAGGATCGGATTACGCATATCTAGACACGCGAGTAACTTATGTGCATTGCGAAACGTAAACAAAAGGCGGAATTCGCTAACGGTGTGCTATTCAACGTGCGAGTATTCAAATTTGCAGAAATGAGTGAGGTAGCAGGCGCAATTCCACTTGTAAATTACTTGACTACCGTTTACGCAAAACTATGCGAGATACTTGTGTTTGTCCGTAAGATATCCGATCGAGTCTTTTCATGCCTCGAAAACAAGAGGAAAAAAAAAAAGGTACACACGATACGAGACTTAACCTGCATGCTAGGCGTTACGTGACCCGAGCGAGAAACGGGCTGAAAGAGAGAAAAAGAGATGAAAGAAAAAAAAAAGAGAGCGAAAGAGAAAGAGTCGTCGCCGCTGCCTCGCGGTGTGATTCGCGAAGATGCATGTAATAACGTGTGACGGCTCGTCGCTCTCGCCGAAAGCGAGCCGTCGTGATGAGATAGAGAGAGAAAGGAGCAGAAGTGCCCCACTCTATCCCGCCGGCAATTCGATCTTGGTTGAAGCGCGCGGCGAACGCGTCGTTGGCTGCAGGTGGTAGGGATCGTCGAACGCGGCGGAGTCGCACGAAGACGCACGAAGGGCGACGACGGCTCTGTCGCCGCGTCGCTCCGGTTCTCCAGTCCAGTGTCAGCCGCCGTCGGTCGTGCATCGTAGCGGTCGTCTCGTTCGTACGCCACGTGAGCAAGCGGGAGGAGGAAAGAGTGCGAGTGTATGCATTCTCGTTGTATGCGCGATAGTGGTAGCGGCAACGGGAGCAGACGTAGGACGTAGGACGTACCGGCGGGGAACGCGAGTCTCGTTAGTGATGGATTTTCTCTCGTACGCCGCGTAGGCGGGCCAGACGGTCTACGTGCAAACGGGGCGCACGCGCCGGACGGAGGAGAGCGGCGTTTCAAAAGAGAGAGAGAAAGAGAGCGCTCTCTTTCTCCCTCGCCGTCGTGGTATCCGGAACCCACCCGCTTGCGCGCGCGCGCACGCGCGCGTGCGTGTATAATCCTCCTCCCCTCCCGCGCCCGCTGTCGGTCGCGACGAAAGACGCGCGCGCGGTGAAAATACATCCTCGCCGTCTGGCGGCAGCGTCGAAGCGTTCAGTCAATTAGCCGTAATGGCACGACCTGCCGCGTCGGTCTCGGTCAATTAAGTGGTGATTAGTGCGCGGACTGTGTGCCGTCGTTCTCGCGCGTATATCTCTCTCTCTCTCTCTCTCCCCCTCCCCCGCATACGTGCCGCCCGTTCGTCGAGTCGCATCAGCCGATTCCAACGGCAGCCGCTTCCCGCGTGGAGGGGAGAAGGAAAAGGAGAAGGAGAGTTCTTGTTGCCACGACGAGAGAGCAACGCGCGTCTCGGTGTCGAACGTCACCGTGTCGCAAGGTCGGAAGGTGGACGGCGCTTCTCGGCGGTTCGACGGCGGTGCCTCTCTGCTCACGGCGGCGCGTCAAGTCGACGCGTCGGTTAACGCGCGTGTGCGTGCGCGCGCGCGCGCCTGCGTACGGTGGTAGAGCGAGCGCTCGCGGCAGTGGCGGCGGCGGGCCCGAGGCCGTAAATCACGCGTGGATGAGAGGAGACGAGGAGCAGTCGGTGCACACACCCGCGAGAATGCGAGCCGGCCGGTGATAGTCCGCCGATCGGAAGGGATCGTTCCGCAGAGCCGATTACGCGCGTCTCGCGCTCGCGCGCCTGTCAAACGGCGACCCCGCCGATCGTTCGATAATACGTCACTCCAGATTCTAGTGAATACCGACGAGAGCTCGCGAACGGTGAGGAGATTCTCGTCGTCGGACCTAAATCTCTCGTCGCGTGGATTCACGTGCTACGAGTGTGCGTGAATCGCGGAGCCGAAGACCGGTGAAAACGGAACACTTGAAGGACAGATGATGCCTCGCGATCGTGCACGTCCGCTCGCGAAGGAAATTCGTAGGTATCGTTGCGTTACCGAAATCTTCGTAACCGTCGTCGCCGTCGCCTCGGCATAGCTTCCTCCGCAACCGCGTCGACGCGCGTATCCACGTTCACTCGTTTTGTGCCAACGCTCGACGAGGGACCAGTCAAAATGGATTTCCGGGCGCCGCATCCGCTCGTGCACCCTTCGCACGCCGGACACCCTTACTATTATCCAGGTATTTTGATGCTTAACATGTTTCTCTACTACTACAACTTCTGTTTGAAAAGGAAAGCGTAATTTATGATCTCTTTTTATGACCTCAAACGATTTTACCAGAACATTCAAGAGAAATCTATAGGCAGCATATGTTAGGAAGCGATTGTAAAATTGAAGGCCAAAATAATAATAATCATATTTCCTCTTTGTTTAATAATAAAGGTTAGAATTTTGGAGACGGATGAATTCTCAGATTTCGAATTATAGACACAAAATGAAAATTATTTTCTTAAAATAAGAACAAAGTTTCTTTTTTGCGACCCATGCAAAAATTCACATTTTATACACATTTAATTTAAACAATATTTATTCGATATATATTTAATATGTGATTCATATTTCATATTTGAGTGAAAGCAATCGGCTGTACAAACAACATAAACGTATGATTTTAATTCTCTTTATGATCCAATGTTCTCTATGATTGAAGAAAAATTACATAACTAGCAAACATTAATCTTGAAATACAAACTTAATCGTTGTAAGTAGACTCTTTGGTTATCCAATCGACACGACGATAAAATATTACGTTAAATTATAATAAAAAATGAAAGATATAAATATACATGAAGAAACACGACGTTATAAAAAATTAATTAATTTAAACTTGACTTAATGTTAGTCAAGATCAATATAATTTAACTTGGGATATTAAGAACGCTTTCTGATAATATTTGAACAAAGGAAAAATTCAAATATTTTTATTTATTTTTTAATAATAAAAATCTTCAAAATATAATGAGAAAATTATTAAAAATGTTTACAGGAAAAGTTTTATTCTTTTGCTTCAAACGCGACGGTAGGTTCCCTAATATGCATTCCGAGTATCGATAGCAGATCGCTTTCCGATCGCTCCTGATTCGGAGGCGTGCAGACACGCGCAAAGACTGCGTTACGAGTCGTGAAAGCCTCTCGGGTGCTAGGAGTGCGATCGGGGCGATGTGATGAACGCCATTCACGCGACAGCCGTTAACACGCGATGCACGTTTAATGCGCGCGTGATGTCGAGATCGTGTCGCGCGTGCGGTGCATCACACGCGCGGCAACAACTCCGTGTGCATCGGGAATACGCGATTAGGCTCTAACGGAGAGATCGACGCTGAATTATTTCGATCGCGTATCCCGCACGCTGCTACCTCTGCAGCACGGGGGCGATTTTGGAATCGGTAAAACGGGATTGGAAAGAGGGAACGGGAAATAAGCTTCCTGCAAAATACTCTGAATACCAAAATTACACGAAAATTACGCTCGCCTGATCGTTGAGTCTGTTTTCAGAAATTGCCCGTTCTCTCTTCTCTGCAACTTTAAAAAACTTGAACTTCCCGGTGCATCATGTCGAGAGAAAACTTACGTCTTACGTTCTAATTGCAATTACATAATTGAACGTACAAAGTCATATCGATCACTCTCGACTGGTAACTGTTACTGACCTGGCCTCTCTCGCTACATGTCGTTTCAAAGTCGAGATGCATTCCTTCGCACCTATCTCGCGTTCGCACCTCTACCGAATAAATAAATACCGATACGGTGTTTTTTAGGGGCGTTTATGCCGCCGGTAAATTTCACGGCGCGAGAGTTAATTGCAGCTGCGCTTGGATAACACTCCATCGGAAAAACGTGCTCGATTAAATTAACCCCGCTCTGTCTCTCTCTCTCACCTTCGCGTGTGCGCTCGCGCGACAAGAAGTTGCGCCGCGTTGCAGTTTCCAGGATTGGCCTTCCCCGCGATGTCTTTTTGCACGGTGTCGAGAGCGGCGGAGGGGGTGCGGGGCGCAGGGCGCGAAAAGAGGACGGAAGGAGAGGTGGGGTGCGCGTCGTGGCGCAGGAAACGAGCGCGCAAACTTAACTCGCTCGGCTGCGAAGCCCGCGCATCCGACTGAGCGGCCGGCAATTTCCTTAACCACCTCGCTGCATCTCACCCCGCGGGCGATGCGTTCGCTTACGCGTGTAATTTCGATATCTCGCGAGTGTCGAACGGGACGGATCGCCTCGCATCCCGCGAGAGAGGAGGGTATCCGCGCGCCATGTCATTATGCCTCCTTTCCCCGCCCGGTGACGCAATGTGTTCAGCCGCGACATACTGACGCATCATTAACATTTTATAATACTTAATAAATATTGAATGTTAACGTTAAAAAATATTTTAATGCGTTTCTTAACGTAACGCATTAGCGAACGTCGCGCGAACGACGCGCGAAAAACCCGCTTTAAAACCCGCTTTGGTATTAATGTTTCGTCATATACAAACAGGTTTCTTTTTCCTGAAGTGTCTTGAAAAGATTTGAGGAGTACACAGTCCAATGGGTATATAATGATTTATCGCTTCGCGCGCGGCTATTAAGAGAAATATCAGTCGATCCCACGAAATACCAATAAATCCGCAGCGTACGCGGTTCTTTACCGAGCGGAAAAAGAGAATCCGCTAAGCGTCTGCCGTGGATAGCGGCGCAATCTCCCGGAACATTCGCTGTTATAGTCGCCGGGTTTTTTTCGCCACTGCACACACATACATATACACACACATACACATACGCGATCGCCATATCGATTGGGAGGTCGATGGCTCGTTTCGGAAAAACGTGCGAATTAACTGCTCGGTGCTTATACCGCGGCACAGGAAAATTAAAAGCGATGATGTGAGAAGAGCCGGGCGCGTTTGCAATTTCCAATCTCTCCTCCTCCCCGCTTTCCCTCGGCTCGCCCAAGGGAATCGGTCGCGCGCTAGTCTTCATTAACGCAGCATAACATCATTAATTGCGCGGGTGTGACTTTTTTATCGGACGCTCGGAGATAAATATTAGCACTGCGAGTTAGTTATTTCGGCTTTAGTTATATCGACTTGCATCGCAGTTGTGCGTGCGTGTCTTCGTGTTTATTCATTCTCGTTTATCGACTCTCTCTCTCTCTCTCTCTCTCTCTCTCTCTCTCTCTCTCTCTCTCTCTCTCTCTCTCTCTCTCTCTCTCTGTCCCCGTCCGCATTTTGATATCGAGAAGCGGAGATAGCGGCTACAAGAACCGGTTGTTTATTAAATCAAAATCGAAACATTTCGGCGTCGAGTATCCTCTTCAAACGTTCGAATCGCCGTCGCAGTGTAGACGTTTTTTTAATAACACGATATCATCGCTCCCGACTTCTCCGATTGAGCTATCAGAATCAACCGGAAATTGTTACGAGCTTTAAAACGCGTGATTTCTAAAGAAACGGGCGTACGGCCGAATATCAATCACTTCGGTATCGCAACAGATTTCCGCCTCGATAACAGATTTTTTTTTTTTAGCGCGATATTTTCTGCCTTGCGCGCTTTGTCGGAGAAGCGTAGAAAAAAGCTTAGCCTTGGGTTACGGCGAACGTTTTTCCTCTTCGTGTTCCCGCGCGTGATATCGTTATCTCGTGCAACGCGCCGCACGTCGATTTGAATTCGCTACCTTTGATACCGCGCTCGCTGCAGCAATCGCGCTCGCATATTATCACGTACTACGAAGCAACTGGAATACTTGAAATATTTAGGTAACATTGAAAGGTGCATCTATTTAACGCCGAGCCGATAACGTCCCACGCGTATTTATGCAAGACGTCAATACCCAACCGCTCGCAACTCCCACGCGTTATATTTGCTCGTGGTTATTACTTCCACGCAAAAATCGCCACGTTGTCGAGGCGAAGCGACGATCGCGGAAATCGCCGGAGATTCACTTACGTGATTACAATCCCTGGCACAGGGAGAATATACCCCCCGTATATCGAAATCGCTCTCTCGCGCCGGAAAAGGTTAACTCCACTTTATTCGAGATTTATATCTTCCTCGATGATCGTCCAACTTCCATAGCAAACGACATCATTTCTTGCCGGCGAAACGGCCTGTCGCCTGAACCGTAAATCACTTCGCAGCCGAGCGGTGGACATTGTCCCTTTGGCAATAATAAACGCTTCTTCTATGTCCCCCTCCCCTTCGCCATCTCTTCCACCGTTTCCCGGCCAGTTTCTCCGTTATCTATCCACCACGACCAATAAAACCACCTGACGTACGAGTGACGTTGCCATTTTTTGTATCACCGTCGACGCTTCGCGGGAAAAATTAACTATTTATCGATACGCCGCGAGATTTTTAACGGTTACCCGGTGATAATGAAAACCCCTCCGTCCCTCCTCTCTTTTCATTTCGCGTCTCTTCGTTTTCTCTCCTAACGATTTCCATAGCCGGCTCTTCGGTTATTCGTGCACGAGCGATAAAATGAAGTGCACTTTCGAGTGACGCCGCCACTTTCCCCGCCGCGCGAAAAATTAATTATCTATCAATACGGCTGGATTTTCAGGTAGCCCGCGTTTTTTGCGCCGAACGAACGCGCGCGCGCGCGCGTTCGTATCCGCGGAGTGAAAGCCGAAAAAAAAAGCATGACGGATTACGGTCCTGATATCACATGCCGCGGGATTATCTCGGATTCTCTGCGATGTATTCGCTCCGGTTAGATTAACGAAAGTAATTCCACCCGCGATTAAAACGCGATTAACGCGCGACAATTGTTGATATTGCGTAATTATTGCGATCGGTTTAGATATTCTTCTCTTTTTTTTTTTTTTCCAAGTTCACTCATGATTATTCGTGATTTCTTTTCTCACGATCACTATACACGCACGATCTAGAGGTCATATCACGCCAGTAAATCGTTAAAATGTAATTCTGAAAGCCACGTGTGTTTCTTTGTTCCTTTGTGTTTTTTTTTTTTTTTTTTCTCTCATAGGATTACTGGTTTCTCATTAAGTAGTTATTTCGTTATGAAGATACAGTTTTTTTCTTTTTCTTTTTTTTTCTTTTTCTTTAGCGAACGGACATAATGTGCAATGATTCGCGTAGTTTCGCATCGTCCATCGAACATCGGACGACGCTTGCGGTTCCGCGAACACAGCTGTAATCGAGCTTCTCTCATTAACATCGCGCATTTGTTTAGAGATTCGCACACGCCTCGGTCCGCCCACAGGCTCGCTTTGCAAACCGTCATCGTGTTTAGTCGCGTCACGCAACTGGACGTGTGTGCAATCGTCACGCTTGCTCGCACGCTCGCAGGACAGGCCTTGTCGTTAAGTGATCCGTATTGATTATCGAGCGGCTAATTTAGCTGATATTTGCGCAGCTCCTCTGTCCGCGTGCGTGCGTGCGTGCGTGCGTGCGTGCGTGCGTGCGTGTCTGCTGCGTGCATGCGTGCGTGCGTACCTGCGTGCGTCCATGCATTACTCACAGCTCGTTTCTTTTAACGCTCGCCGCTGCGCCGACGCGGGTCTTGCAACGCGCGCGCGCGCGCGCGCGCACACACATGATGGAAATAAATAACTCGTTGTTAAAGGCGACCCTTAACCGTACAAATTTCTCTCTACGCGGCGTTCGATATGTATTCGAGTCGACGTGCTCAACGAATTACCTCCTCACCTCGTTATTAATAACGCATAAAACTGTCACTTCTGTCATTAATCGTCGCTCCACGTGTTCATTTACGCAAGTCCTCGTAGCGGACTTCCGTGATGACGTAGACTCCTACAGTGCCATCGGGAGAATGGCAAGTGCGCCACCCAGGGGTCGATTATCTCTCATCCGTACGACCGGAATTCTTCTATTTTTCTTCTTTTCTGATTAAAAGCCCTACCGGATCAATCTCGCTCGCCCGTTCGTGTGAATAATATGCATGTTGGCAATTAGCGGAACGTAGAGAAAGCAAAATAACTTTCGTTCCGAGAGTTTAACACTCTTCGCGAGTTAATCCTTCCTGAAAGCCGTCGGCGAATGAACACACAGAATTGTTCGTGCGTTAGCTTATTTACTGATGCACGAAGCGGCTCTACCGCGAGATCAGCCGCGAGTCTCGCGCGTCGCAAAGGGAGAAAGAGAGAGAGGGAGGGAGGGGAAGAGGGAGAGAGAAAGAGAAGCCCCACTGACAGGCCCCGAGGTTAAATCCAGTTCCATTACGGGATCGCCGATCCGGGTGGTCGACTAACAGCGTCTAACTCGGCTAATTCTCGTGTCCTCTTCTCTGCACGCGCACGAATCACTCACCACTCGCTAATTAATACGAAATACAATTTTCTTTGATCGCATGTGGGATAGGATTTTCGATTAGTCGATAGGTTACAAATAATTTAATTCCACGGAAGTTATTAGTATGAAGTCGCGCCGCGGCGTTTCTTTGCGTTTTGATGCCAAAGGGTGGCATCACTTGAAACTCATTTCTCATTATTACATTGTTACGCTATTTATATTTTCCATTGTTATTTTTACTTTATTTTCTTTCGTTAAAAACCTTTTTATTAAATTGCTACGTCGACGCGCAGCGTACACGTGATTTCGCCACGATCGACGTTCTTTTAATGAAATTGTCCTCAGAAGCGGCGCATTTTCGGGACGAGGTACGAACGCAGGTACTCTTCCGCTTTTTCCCGTTCTTTTTTTCCACCGTCCCCCCCCTCCCGGCTCTTTTTATCCGGCCCACCCGTGCGGCACCGCAAATGTCTCGCAAGGCCTGCCCGGCACTCGGACCGTAACGAAGTGGAACGGGCGTAAAAATGAGTGGAAGACAATTAAGATGGGGTCGAGGGTAGGGATGGAGGGTTGGAGGGAGCGGCAAAGGATCAGAGAAGAAGTGGTGGAAGAAGGAAGAAGGAGGAGCGGAGAAAAAACGGAAGGTCGACCACCTAGCGGCCTGATAAAGTCCATTACCTCCTCTTTGGATCTTGCGCGCGATCCTCCTCCTTCTTTTCCTCCTCATTCTCGTTCCTTCGGCTTCACGCCGAATTCGCATAACTGTTCCTTTTTTCCCCTTCGCCGCTCCTCGTCTTACGACGGTTTCGTACCCCTCGTGTCCCTCCGCACCCCCTCGTCACCGGTTTCTTCGCGGTCAGAGCTCCACCGCAGTCGTTTATTTACGCTTATTTTGATCCTTCTACCTGCCACCCGACTCTCGTAGGAAACCGCTTCTTTCTTCGCCCTCTCCCCTCACTTCTTTTTCTCTCCCTCCTCGGCATCGTCCTTCCCCTCGCCTTGCCCCCGAGTTGGAGGCTACTCTCGCTCTCATCCTCCACGAGTTCGCTAATAATTGCGAACCGGCGGCGTTACTTTTTCTTCTTCCTGCTCCGCCACAGTCGACAAAAGGCTGTTAAAACAACCCTTTGTGCTGCTACCCCCGACCCTTTTCCGGTTCTCCTTTTCCTGGAGGGTACACTACGCGCGCTATCCTTCTGGCCCGACACACGATGAACCGACCTCGTACATCGCCCCCTCCTCTCCTCCCCTGCCCTCCCCGTTCTCCTTTCTGCCTGCCTACCCGCACCCCGCTCCGCTTTGGTGCACCCTTTGTGTCTCGGTGTTCATGGTATTTACAAGCACCATTCAGCATCTGTCGACTTGCTTTTCCCTCGTCTCGTTCCAGTCGCCTGCCTCCCTCTCTTTCACCTTGCCTCTCTCGCTCGCCCTAAATAAAAAATCATTATTGATTGCACGTAACCTGTGGGATTCTCGCTCCCTGTCGACTTACGTCGAGAATTTCTCTTTTTCCCCACTTATTTTTACATTTACATTTATTTTCTTGATATCTCTGCATTTTATTTTCTCAGTATCCCCGTGTTCATATCATTTTTCCTCCGCTCTACCTTCCCTTCTCGGAATAAACTCTGTAAGTGCTTTTATTACTGTTTCTTTGCAAATAATGTACACACACACACACACACACACACACACGCGCGCGCGCGCGCGCGCGCGCGCGCGCGCCACACGTGCACATATGTGCGTAGACGTCATTGTTACGCGGTATCCGCGCGAGTTCGACTCCAAGGCTGTAATAAATAATCATTCTTCTCTCTCGTTCTCCCTCTCTCCTCCCCCGCCCTCGTTGACTTCGGCATTATCGCTTTGTAGATTCTAAAGACACGTTCGCAACGACCTTCGACGGGATGATGGAAGGCGGAGAGGCGTCGCACTCCCATCCCTTTATTCCCCCGCCGAGGCGGATGTTGCGTATACCCGGTTTCTCGCGTGACAAAATGCACTCGTCGCCACCCTCCATCATCTGCGCGCGCGTGTACCTGTCGCCTCCCTGTATCCTTTGACTGCTTCGACGGCGACCGTGCTTCGAGGGTTCGAGCACGCTCGAGAGTCGCCCTCGCTTCGACCTTCTCTCCGCTTTTTTTTTTTTTTTTTTTTTTTTTCCCTAAAAAAGAAAAAATGCAACGTTGCTCAAAGCGAGCGATGCCTCTCTCTCCTTTTTTTTATCCTCTTTTTTTTTTCGAGTCTTCATGTTCGGGCTTCTTTCATAGTACGTGATAATGAGGACACGTGTTATATAAAGAAATCATCGCAGCGCGAGGAAAAGGGAAAAGTGTTCCCGCTCGAACGAGCCTCGGATATAAATCCGATCTTAAATTTATAATCAAGCTGTTTTCCGCGAACCGCACGAACTATAAAGTCAAGGTGAGTAAAAATTTGTGGGGGTATTCTCTGTTATGTAATCCGCGTTGTACGTCGGTTGACCCCTCGAAGTCGTTCCCCCTAAGGAGGGTGAGACTCGATGTTTTATCGCCTAAACGCGCGCGCCTTACGACATACAAGCGCCGTTTCTCCAGGGCGTAAACTTCTGACTTTCGATTATTAACGTGGATTTTATTTATCCACGGAGAACGAGCGGCGTCGCGGCGCCTGCAGCGAGATAACGCCGAGTTTAGTGGAAAGCGCGAATACGCATGTTGTAAAGCTCGCGGATATTATTCTCGAGCTGTCGTGCCTCGAGATACTACGTTTCGTCGCGAGAGTGCCGAGCCATGTATTAAGAAATGAATAAAAGAAGTGAGAAATAAATCGCGCGTAGCACCGGCTCGCATCGGCTCGATCGGAATCCGAGTTATCTTCTTGGTACTTTTCGATAAGGAGAAATTTCTGAATGCTGTAGATCACAGAGAGCGCGTCGAAGTGACATGCGAATCGTTTCGGTATATTAAAAAGATCGAATCTTCTTCATTGCGGATCGTTCGAAAAATTTCCGCGCGGAATGTTGTTCTCGACGTAAAAAAAAAAAAAAAAGAAAAAAAAATAAAAAAATGTAACGACAACGGCAAACAAGGGACGGTATTTGCGTGATTTCGCGTTACATCATCACTCCATCAAATGTTAATATATTCGTCGCGTTTGACGTTCGCGTTTGCCGCACCGGCAATCGTCGGTGCAATCTTACGGCTTAATTGAATATATGCTAATGACGCAAAATACCGCTAATGCCGCGCACGAAAAAGAAATTACGGCGCTGCGAACTACAGGATATTTTACATAACGTCGTGGGCGTCGTCGATCGGACGACAATCACAGTTCCGCGGATTCGCGTTATTTTCCTCGAATCCGAAGCGCGTCACGCTTTCAGGAGGCGCGAGGTGATGCGGATTAACGGGCCTCTTTGATTTCTCAATCGGCTTTAATTGAATGTCAGGCATAGTCAAGCACGGGGCGGGATATATCGCCGTCGTTAAACCGCGAGTCCGTGCAATTGGAAGTCCGGCGGGATCAGGTGCGAGTTCTGCCGGCTAATCGATAGCGGCGCGGAGTCGTAAATTGCCAAGGTTACGGAAACCGTGCGCAGAGGAGAGGTTAAATCGCCATAAATTGCCGCTACATTAAGCACTGCCCCGACGTTTTTTTGCCTCGCGTCTCTCTTTCTCCTCCGTTCTCGCTTTATTTGTCCATTAACGACGCATCGATAGCCGCCGCCGTCGCTGCCGCATTCGCCAGCGAGAGACACCATTCGTATCGCGTATCGCGCAAAGTGGAAGATACTCTTTCCTCGACAACTGTCTCCAACTCTGATTTTTCCGCCTGCATCACGTTTTCGGTTCAATAATGAAAAACTAAGTTCGTCGTCTTTTTCTCAATAATAATAATAATATCCTTTTTATTTATTTCTTATTATATTTTTAGTAACAATGACATAAGAATTATACTTTTCTTATATTTGATCGAATTTTTTGTTGGCCAAAGGTTTTCAGAATCTTTAATTTTTCTAAACAAATCTTGATACGCGGCGTTGTAAAAAAAAAAAAAAAAAAAAAAAAAATGTTGGAGCCGAGAATAAGCGGTTTTTCATTTTTGGAAAAATAAGCGAGCGAATACGAGATTGTTATCTCATTAATTCCGCTGTCGTCCATGACGCCATAACATGCGGCACGATCGTCAGAAAAATGTTGCGAGTCGCGTTTTGTCGCCGCGAGGCGAACCTGCATCGAACAAGCGATACGATCTGTTTGGATCGCGACGTTCTGGACGAGACATCGATTTCCGGGACGGAACGTGTGCCGTTCCCGTTGTCCTTTCCCCCGCGTCTGCTTCCTCTCCCTCCTCTCCATAACCAACTCCGTGTTCAACTTTTCTTCCCCCGTTCGCGGTGAAATAATCGCTGCGAGGGGTCGGAAGAACCCGGGGACTATGAATTAGGTATGACCCAACCCCGCACACATCGGAAACTCTCCCCTTCGATTTCGATCAATACGCCAGGCGTGGGCAAACCCGAGTAGAGGGGATGAAGTGCTCTGGCACACAGCACTTTCTTTCTCGTCCCTTTCAGGACGACCACTTGAGAGTGCCGAGCATCATCCCTCTCTCCAGGCTTCCTCCGGGCCGACCGGAGATACCCTCCGTGGGTCAGAGGTCGGCGACGTCAGGGGCATAAATCAGGAGGACGTTCTTGCCAAACAAGGGGAGAAGCACGTTCGAGATCCCCTCGAAATTAATTTATCAATGTTTTCGATGTACCGGTCTCGCTCTTTCGCACTCTTCCGCCGGCCTTTTCGATGCAAAGTAATAATGTATAACTTTTGCATCGCGTGAAATTTTAACGAGATATAATTTGGTAGCTTTACGAAATCGATTTCCTCCCTTCGAGAACATTTTCTGTGAGGCGCTGAAATAATTACAAAGGTATCTGACATTAAAATTTTAATGATGTTAATACAAAAAAAAAATGCAAACAATTATTTGGATCAATGTCACCACTTAACACGCCGAAGGTACAAGATTTGTAGTTTAATTATCAAGGTAATTAAAAATACGAAATTTATTAATTAAAATTTTTAATGGAAAGTCACGTTACACGTCAACTTGTTACACATTCATTTCTATATTTTCGAGATCGATTAAGACTCGATTAATATCGCGTGCACGTGAACGGCTCCCGTTCTTCCACCTCTTTTTCTCTCCTTTTTTTTTCATCCCCTCGTCAATAGCATCCCCTTTCATAAGCCGGGCACGAGGAAACTGCCTTCCCGGCCGGGCAGCTGCGTTATGTCGCACGCGCGTGTGCGTGCGTAACGCGTGTAAAACAGCGTAGTAAAGCGGCGCGATATAACCTGGAGTCGTAAAGCGGCAGGTATATCGCAATCTCCTCGCCTTCTCAACCACTTCCATTCGCGGCTTCGTGCGCGCCGTCGTAACATCGAACACAGCGCGTTTCGCATCGATGACAAAAAAAAAAAACCGGCATTCCAACCAATGGAACACGGCGCGCGCTTCTCCTCTCTCCGTTCTACAAGACTACTTTTATTCGCACCACGATTCTCGTGGCTGACCTTTTTGTGAAAAGTGACGACGATTTATGCGCCGATCGCGCATTTAAATTGTTATTTAAATTTATCGCTAATTTGATGCTAACGCGATTAAACGATTACGCAACGAGGATGAGGTAGGAAGGGGAGAGGAGAGGGGAATTGATCGCTCTGCCCCCTTCGGTTCTAAAGTCCTGGCCTCGAGAAACGTGTATCGCATTGGCGCGACTCTCTTTGTGAGACTCTCTTGTCTCGTAAAAAGCGTGTCGTCCGTCAAAACAGGGTTAAACATCCGCTCGTGCCCCCGCAGCTTCCGCAACGTCGAGCGGAACGCGCGTGGCGCGGCCGATGCGTGCGATGCACCGCGCTCTCTTCGCCTCTTTTTCGTTCCTCTCGCTTTGTAGCCTCGGTTGTAGGCTCGCTCTTTGTGCAACCGTCCGTCTCCTTCAGCGAGCCATTTTCTAACGTGCGTTAATTAAATTCCGATCCCCTTTCGGCCCGTTGTCTGTCGGCGCTTTCTTTTTTCTTTGCCTGCCCTCTTCTCTTACATTCTCTTCACAGTCCGTCGCTTGATTCAACATAATTTTTAACAGCTTTTGTTACGATAGCTGGTAGCTTATAACTCGGACATTTCCGGAAAGATTTACTGCAAGCTGATGAGGAAAAAAAAAAAAGAAAAAAAAATCATAGCTTAACTCTTTTTTTTTTTTTTTTTTTTTTTTTTTTTTATATACGAGCGAATTTGAATCTTTCATTTTTATTTGTATATATGCACGTCCGTTTGTTGTTAACTATTCTAACGTCGCATGTCGCGGAATAGTAAAGAGTAAATAGATTTCTCTCGTTCGCTCTGCATCTCAATCGTCGGGCGAGCGAGGGGCTCGCGAGCTTTCGAGGGGCTTTCAAACCGGCCGAGGACGTGCATTAACTTTATTGAAGAGGGGGATAACTTCGTTCGATCGTGATGCGGTCGAAATGCGAGACGCGCCTCTTTTTGGCACGCATCGCGCTGCCGGATATATAGCGCGTCCTTTTTTTTCCCTCCCCCTCCCCCCGTCGCTCCTCTCTCGCGGAGATACGCGCTGGGTTATGTTGCGGTAAATCGATTTTTAGACCGAAAATAGATCGGCGCAAACCTGATTTTCGTCCGTCGCGTCATGTTCTACTCCGCGAATCAGCTCCCATGGTCGTGATTAAATGCGTCCGCACTTTTCCACACGTGAACTGCCTTCGATACGCATCCGAATTGCCATTTCGAGCCGATGGCTTAAGGCGACGTACGGCTGCGAGGATCGTTGCGTGTTGATTGTCGAGAATTAGGTGTCGAGTAAAGGGAATTTTCAAGGCACCAAGCCGCGACTATCAAGATCGCCCTCGAAGATCCCCGCGCGCCCCCTTGCCTTTTTTTAGCTCTTTATTTTTTCTTTCCTCCCCTATTTTTTCATCGCCACCGTCACCACCGCCGATCGCAGCTCGCCGCTGTAAATTACCGGGCGCTTTACATGATCGCGCGATTTATGGCTAATTCGTAATCATTAGAGTCACGCGAGCCGTTATGGGGGCCGAGCCGGACTCTCTCGCATGCGGACTTCTCGCCGCGAGCTGATAAACCCGCGCACTCGCGCCGTTGGTGACGGTGGTGGTGGTTTTACGAAAGAGAGAGGCGGACGGTGGTCACGGTATATGGCGGAGGCAACCCCGCAACGAGCTGTATTTCATTGGATTAACGTAACTGGCGAACGGCGTTTGCGTTTCAATTACCGCGTGAATTTACGTTTCGATCGCGCAAACGCATCGCGGTGGTGGGTGGCGGCGGCGGCGGCGGCGGCAGCGGCGGCAGCGGCGGCAGCGGCGGCGGTGACAGTGGTTTCGGTAAGGGGCAAAACGCTAGGGGGGTACGCGCGGCCTGGCGGGGAACGAAATGGATTGGAAAAATGGGGAGGGCGAAATCATTGTAATGAAATTAGCGCGACTCCCGCTGTCAGCTTTATGGGCATCGTGCCAAAGGATCGAGGCTCGCCGCGCGCTTTTCCATCGTGCCGATTGTTATTGGCTGATAGATGTCGATAGGTTTTTTTTCCCCTCCCCGCGACGCTTCCGCCCGCGGTATTCGATTGTACAAGTGCGAGATATTGCCTTTGAGCTCGCGCGGTGAAGATCGACGTCGAAAGGTCGGGTTCGCGCGGCTCCCATTTTGACGATCGCGCCCGGCTGAACGCTGATTAATGGAACAAATCTGGAATCACGTATATTTTGCGCGCAATAAAATAACAATGTAAAATATTAATCATGAAAGTAACGCTCTTTAGGCAACAATGGAACATATTATTTAAACGATAACTGTTTAAACTGGATACGCGTGCGTGAATGCAATTTGTATTTCAACGTTTTCTATTCTATACAACTATTTCATTATCTGGCCTGCACATGCAAGGATACGTTCGTCAGGAAACGATTAGCATTATTGTGACATTGTCAACGATGTGCAGATTATACGTCACGGTGTTGCACGTATTTTTATGCACCTCATGTTTATACAGATGGAGCATGCAACTCGCTGTCGCTCCTTATCTCTGCTTTTGCATTCATATATTCTTTCTGTCAGCATATGTGGCACATAACGAATGGATAAGTGTTCGCTAATATGCTGAATGGACTTGCATGAACGCTATTGTTTTAAAACCGTAACCGTCTCTCTCGACGTCAGCCAGATTTTAATGTTTCCTGACAATTTTTTAAATACATTGAAAAAATTACGAGATGAAATATATTGTGGAAACGAATTATCAATAATACGTTCAATAACGTTCAACTCGAGCGGTTCGAAGTAAACTCCGTATTCATTTTCAAGATAAATTAACATGATGAAGAATATGAGGTAGATACCAACTTCCGCCGATAACTTTGTACGACTGAAAGCGCCTTCAGTGGCGTAGAAATCTGCATATCTCGTCGGCGTAGATAATCCGACGCGAATAGTTCGCGTTTCTATGCGAATAATATGCCGATAATGCGCTAAAACGCCATGTCGACTATTGTCACAAGTATGAGGAGGGCAAAATGGCCGGCCTTGTTCCCGAATCCGAAATATAGAATTGCTCTTAGAGCTATAACTTACTAGGGAAATTCATATCGAGAAAAGGAAGCAGAGCCGGAGAATGGAAAGCAATTTTGCGGTAAGAGAGTTTAAGAGGAAAGAGACCGTCTAGATTTCGCAGAGATAAATTTTCGAAAAAAATTGCAGCTCTGTTAAGTACCGCGAAGTATAAACCTTAATGTTGACTAGCACTTTGAATTCTTCAAGAAAAGAAGCGGTAAGATGTAGGAAAAAAAATTTGGACTTTTAATAATAACTTAATTTTTCTCAAATAAGAGATCTTTCAGCTGAGGGCGCGTTTCACCGAAAGGTCTTTCAACCACGACTTGTTTTATCCGCTGTGTTTTTCGCTCCTTCTCGCCCTCGTCTCACGTGTGGCGACTTATTAGCCGCTTGTATCAGCAGATGCAACGTGTCCCGCGGATGCATCTGGGCACCGTGCCAGTCCTCGGTCAATTTAACTTGCGCGGGTGCACAGGCGCAGATGAAAGAAATGCCGCGCGTACAAAATGGGTGACTTCAAAGTGGCGACAATTAATTAACGCCGCTGATGTGTCGCCCCCTCCCCCCTCCCCTGGTTATTTTCGGTGCTCGCGCACTTTTCCTAACTCGAACTCGCGTTACGCCGAATCGCCGATGTTTCGTAATTATCGATCTATTTCTTGATCAGTGACAAGCGCTTCTTATGCATTGTGCTTCGTTATCGTCGCGATAAGAGGCAGCGCGTACATAAGCGGAAGATAAGGGGACAATGTTAACAGCTTGTTGCATCGATGCATCGACGTTAAAGCGACAAAAGCGCGCTATCTGGAAATGTATTAACGACGCACGAGGTGAACACCGAAGATAAACGTACCTCGCATGTTAACGAGCTCTTACATTATTAATAAACTACTAAAGCGAAGTGGAAATGGAACGACCTCGTCAGCAGAGGAAGCACGTGCGCGATAGCGCGTGTCGATCAAATCGATGGGGATCTTTGCGACGCTCGATCTCGAATTTTTTATTCGGACTCTTCAATACGCGTTCGATTGCGAATAACATGTAGCCTTCGGTTTCAAAAAATTTGAAGTAAATTGACGTTGAAGTCAAGATGGGAGGATTGTGAAAAAGTCCAAGTGTTTGCCGCTAAGATGGGAACGCGCAAAAAAGACCTCTCTCTCTCTCTCTCTCTCTCTCTCTCTCTCTCTCTCTCTCTTTCTCTCTTTCTCTCTCTTTTTTCTTTTTTTCCCCTCGCCGAACGACGGCGTATGAATAACTTACGAACTCGACGATCCACTTGAAGCGACTTCAACGAGCGCAGCGTCTTTTAATAGATCGTTTCCCATTACTCGAAACCTGTCGCGAATTGAATGACGACGGCCCCTCATTTTCTAGATTGGAAATTGAAATATAAATGGGACATGCGCCTCGCGCATGACTTTTTTGATTTCGCGATCTCATTTCTCTTCTTTTTTGTTTTTTTTTCCTCTCTTCCTTTTTTGGAGACCTTGTATATCCAGCAGCGAATAAACTCGACTGATGACGGCGCCTCTCAACTCGAAGCTGCAGCTTTCACTCGTAATGAAAATTGATAGCCCGGTTAACCGCGTTTCGCGTCGGTTGCAGCTGCAGGCGATGCTTCCGGCCGCTTCCTGCCGACAGGCTGCTGGCTGCTGCTGACTGGCTCGTTGCGAAGAGTCGCATAATCGTCTATCCTTCGCCCGTTTGCGCTTTTTATCGCTCGTCTTTTACGGTTGTCGCCGATCACGAAGAACGATCACGAAGTGTAGAAAGGGCGAAATGCCGCGGAAGACCTTTACGTAATAACATTTCTCGGTTATTATTGTCGAAAAATACTTTAAACAGACAAACATCACACGATGAGTATTTTCTCTTCCATATCTTGCGTGACGTGTTTATTTCTTGAGAATAAACGTGTCAGGGTGATGTTAAAATCTAAATTTGATTGGCGTTTTTCCTTCTCGCGAATTATCTTTAGTTTTTAATTGGAATGTAATTTACCGAGCTTTTTATAACTTTTCTACTAAAATACCTTTTCTATACATCTCACTTTTATAATTCAGGATTCCTTTAAAAATATATATTTTGTCTTCTTTGCGAGGAAACTAAAGCCACTCGAAAGATCGCATCTTTAGCTCGTTTTGAAGTCTTCCGTGCTTAAAAATTCATAGCTAAGATATCGCGTCGCTCAAACGCCGGCTGTCAGCTTTCAAGAAAGACGTTACTGTGCATCGAGGCGTTAAAGTTTCCTGCGATCGCGGATTTCTATCGTGCAAGTCGGATATCGTCGGATATCGGCGGCGATGACGGAGCCAAGAGAAAAAAAGGTGGCGAAAGAGAGAAAAAAAGTGAGAAATATCGAGAAAGCTTGACGGGTAGTATCTTCGATCGAAACAGCAACGTGAGAGAGTGTAAATGCGATTCTCGTATGTTTTTTTTTTTTTTTTTATATATATGTCCCCGTGTGTCCGTGTATTTGCACGCGTTCGATGGTATTCCGATACAGGATCGACCTTTATCAAACTGTTTCCGTTCGATCCGCGCACGATCGCCAAGTGAAATGGCCGGGGATGTGGCGGCCAGTGACTACGAATGTATAAAGACGCCAAGGATCAAAAAGGATCTGTTAAAAGGACGGATGAAAACGTGTGCCTCTTCGTTCTTTCCTCTCCGATACTTCGCACACCCTCTCCCTTCTCCCCCTTTCTTTCCTGCTCGCTCGTTTGTTCTCTCTCTCTCTCTCTCTTTCTCTCCAGAATTATAACCCTTGTCTTCGTGATCATGCACACAACCCAATGGCCATCTGCCGTTGTCGTCGTGTTAACGTGACTCGGGAAATAATAAAGTCGAGCCACGGCGCCCGCACTGCGATCTCCGTCGACGCTGCCTCCCCGCTTTGCATATCAAGCAACCTTATCCGCGTAGATGCCGTTCCCGTCGTTGTGGCACGCGCGCGGGTGCGTGAACGCCGCGGCGCATATAAAGGCGTGCCGAGCGTGTGCGCGCACATATTTCGCGGTTTAGAAGGGGGGCGAGGGGTTGCGGGGAAGCCGACGAAAGGGCAACTTTCGTGCGCCGGTGCCTTACGCGGGGAGGAATTTCGAAGTCGAATACCGAATTGAAGTGCTTCTCTCGCGTCGCGTCGAAAGATCGAATATTTAAAATTTTTTTATCTCAAAAAGGAATCTCGAGAGTAATCTGTCTCGAGAGAAAACGTCGTCGTGTTTACGACGACAGATAATAATCCCCGATCTACGTAACGGATCCGTAGAGGACATGCGCGCGAACCAAAGCTTGGAATTCGGCGAGGTGTGAAAGATATTTCGTCGGAGAGATCTTTCTCGTCGAGGACGTGTCTCTAATGTCTCGCAGAATCACATTTCGCGAATCACGTAGTCGGTCCTGGGAAGACGATCGATTTCCTCGAGGGTCCTGGGACGTGAAGTATGACCGACGTTAGGATAGGCCGAATCCCGCGGGTGAGGATCCGCCATTTCGGACCTGTTCGTTCCTAAAATATTCATGGATGCAGACTGCTCCGCGGCATCGCCAAGTAGAAAGAAAGACTACGACCGGAACGATTCAAAGGGAGGAAACGGCTAAAGTCGATTCGGGAAACGTTTCCTTTTGTCGAGCGGTGAACACGGTTCTTTTACAAAGATCACGTAGCTTTATTTTCCGGTTTTTGAAAGACCATAAAAATATCTTGTAATCTTATTCTTATTATCGTATCGACGAGACGATTGTGTGTGGTTTCCTTTTTAAACCTTAAAACGTTATGTGGGAAGGGAAAACGATTGCTGATGGCGGCCCTGTAAGATTATATTTGCGTGGACGAAACAATCGTAAAGTAAATCCTACCGATATGTGTTTAAATGTCGCAAAGAAGCTAGTAATAATGATGATATTTTCACAGTATCTACTACGAAATCGCATGGATAAATTTAAATTAGATGTATCTAGATGCGATTTTTAAGAGTTTGGCTTACTTCCAAAATAAACGGGCTGTGCAACGCGCTTGAGAACGCGCAAGTGAACTTATTCCACGTGTCTGCTATTCAATCTTCGCTTCTTTTCCCGTGCGCTCTTTTATCCGGAGGCCATATGAGCCCCGTGTAGCTCACACGGCAGTGAGCGTAGCGTAAGAGGAAGCTACGAATGTATAAACATTTATGCAAAGCGAGAGGCGGTGCTTTGCCGGTAGACTCGAGCCGCTTTGCGACAAAGTCGCCGGTCGTTTTTCACAAGTCGCGGGCGAGTGGCCGCGCCCGCCCGTCATGAAATTTTTGTCACTTGCTCGAAACATATTAAAGACCGGAAGGTCTTTTGTAGCTTAACTTTAAAAGTCAGAAAGGATACAGAGAGAAAGAGAAGGAAAGGACGAGTATGAAACATTGGGAAGGGAAATGGGGAGAAAAAGAAAATGAAAATTAATTAAGTTAAATTTCTTTTATTAAGCGAACAGTCTAAAAATTACTATGGATATAGTCAAGCATAGAGATATGGGATATTAATCGCGTTTAGCGGCTGCAGCTAAAATTTACGGTGGTATCGCGATATTTTGGCCGCTAAGAATCTTTTCTTGCCGCCACCGGCGGCAAGCAAATTATCGGAATAACCGGATGGGGGAAGGCGAGAGTGGCTGAGGTGCAATTCCCTCGGCAATTTGCTTAAGCCGAGCGGGATCGCCGCGAGTTGGAGAGCAACGAGAGTCGTTAAAATCTCTCCTCATTCCCTTCTACAACTCCTAATCCACCTCCCACCTCCCCTGTGTCCTACCGCAATTTTCTCTCGGGAGGCATTCAACCTCGAGAACTCGAGACGCGAGCATAAACGGTTATGATCGCGTCATCCTCCCTCGTTTACGATCGTAGCGAGAGGGAAAAGGAGCAACTGCGAAAGTTTTTCGTCGGCCAACTGGCCCGCGAGCTTCCACAATTTACGAAAGCTTGTAATTCCCGGACATCCGCGGCGGTCGTGCGGTTATCGAGCCTCGACTTTATTGAGCGACATAAAAGCGTCATCGCCGACTGTTCGTCGATGAATCTGGGGATCAGAGGTGACTTTCATTGGGGTAATGCTTTACTACTACATAAAGCTTGATTCATACCGTTTACACAACTATTCTCGAAAAAACAAATTGGCATTCGACCGACGAATTCATCTGTCTAATAACAAACCAATGGACAAATTCGACATTCAGTTTGCCTTTTCAACAAGTCGACGAGTATCTAAAATTATTTGTATAAATCAAATTTACATACTTTTCATTATTTTTTTTTATTTTTAATTATTTAATTATTTTCTCGTACTGGAAAATAAAAAGAAAAGGGTAAATCCTCGTTACATAAGAAAAGAAGCAAAGGCGAATTCTTCACGTATCAACCTCATTCTCTTAAAGCGTGATGGTGATAAAAAAAGAAGATACATTTTCCCTGTGCGAGAGACTGTCGCGTTGTTGTGGCACAAGCTTAATTCGGAAGAGCTCTCTCTCAGTTTCAAGTCCGACCGCATGTTCTCCTTTCTCAGGATGCCGCAGAGAGCAGCTTTTCGGCTTCTCTCCATCTTATGCGCCTTTTCTCTGGTTTCACTCGCTTGATCGACTCTCGTCGGGAAATGCGATCTTGTCAGGACATGTAAATTCCTTCTCTCTCAGCTTTTCATCTCGCTGCCTTTGTTGGCTGACAGAATTGTGGATTCCGCTTGTTTCGTTCTTATTGTTCTACGCTCCTGCATACACGTATATATACCCATGGTATCGGATACACTTATACACAGAATAATATCCATTGTACTAAAATGTTTTTAATCCGAATATTCCGATAATATGCAATTTTCGAATCGCTTTTTTAAATTATCTTATATATTACAATTTGACGTAATTTCTAAAGTCTTGTTATATCAGTAATAAATTATTGGAATATCAAGAATGAAAATCAAAATAACAGCATTTGTTCACATTCATCGGGAACCACAAAACATCCTTTCCGAAATGTATTATTCAGGTTTGAATTGCGTTTCGAGATACTAAGCTTTTCTAATTCCAACGAATTTGCACCTCATCGCGTTTCTCTCGCTCTGCGTATTTCGCTTTCGCGAGCGGAAAGATATTCTTTCGAGTCGTTCCGCCCGGAACGTTTCTACCAATGCGGTTACCACGCCTTTCCGTTTCTCTCGAGCTTGATCGACTCTATCGCCGATGAACGTGATCTTGTCAGGATGCGTCGTAAATTCTCCACGTCGCTCCTCGTCCTGTCCTTCGTATTGCAAAAACTTTCTTCGTCTTCATCTCGAGAATACTGCCGGGTTATCGATCGGCCGGACGGAATTTTAATCATCCCAGTAATTTACAAACGATCGGGCTTGCAATTTGACCTTTTCATCATATCTAGAATTCGCGTAAATCCGACACGAAGGTCACGTTTCTTCCGTTCTTCCTTTAGCTCGTCCCACACGAAAACTTATCTCCAGTCGAGAGAATATTCCTCGCTCGCAATTACGCATTTATCGATATTTCCCGGACAGGATGACAAAAGAGGAGACGCGGCCTTGTTTCGAGGAACGTCTCGTTCTTTCCTGACGTGTTTTTCCTCTTCTTTCTCTCCTATTTTCCGCACGTCCTTCCCGCTAGTTTTTCATTCGCCGGCTTGTTAGACGCGCGAGTACGCGTCCTCGCTTTTATGATCTCGTAAAATTGCACCGCGCGCACGATGCACGTTATTAGACACGCGCGAGCAAGAAACCAGAGGAGTACTTCTGACCCGTTAAACCGGTACGCGGAAACGAGCGTGTTCCACTTCCTGTCTCGCCTCTCGTTCACAATTTGGATCCTCCGCGACTCCATCTCCGGGCCTGGAGAGTCGAGGCCCGGTCGACCGGCCGGCCGGCCGGTCGGTCGGTTGCGGATTCCTACCTGAGTGACAGGTCTTCGGGGCTCTCGAGCACGGCGATTTCTGTCCGGATATTTCAATCTCGCCGGAGAGAACCGTTCGTTCCGTTGATCGATCGCCGCAATGGCATTTTCCATCGCAATATTACCGGCACCTTTAATGTCCGACGTACGTTACGTACATTACGTACATACGCGATTTTTCGAATACTCCTCAAGTCGTAATCACGACTTCATAAACGTAATTATGTTCCCGTTCGTTGCTAGTAACTTCTTACCGGTTAACGGAAACGTTTCCCACGAATAATGCGCGCCGTTCGGTTTATTGTAAGTTGTGTCGCGGGTCATATTTTCACGCGTTAAATCTTATGAAATACCTAGACATTTTTAGCGCGCTCAAACATCCGCGAGGAAACACCCGCGGAGGCCGCGTCGCGTTATCATTATCATTTTTACTACCTCGGGCGACGTGACAAATTGCCCGATTAACCGAATCTTATTCATTGATGTGAAATTTTATAAGCGCGCGCGACGAAACGTCACAGAGGTGAAATACAATCCGCGGAGGCCGCCTATAAAGTCGCGAGCGAGGATACTTTGTGATACCCGCAACGTGCTTATAATTTCACGGGCTAGGGAGGAGGGGGTGGGGGGATCGGAATTTATTATTCTCGCGCCGGCGGGAAATAATTACGGCCGACTTCTGGCGTTTTACGCGACGTTAAATCATTAGCAAGTTTCGATAGGATCTTTCGTAAGGTGAGGAGATAGCTCTCTCTCTCTCTCTTTCTCTCTCTCTCTCTCTCTCTCTCTCTCTCTCTTTCCCCCGGTGTAACGGCACATTTTACGATACTTAAGCGGTCTCGCGTGCGCGCCTTGGCATCGCGTGTGTATGCGTGACGGCGCAAACGATACCTTTGGAACCTGCTCAGGATTTCGGATTCCGCGGTGCTACCGGCGCGCACCGTCTAGTCCGCTTCCTGAATATAAGCGCGGCCGACGTAATCTCGCTCCTTACCACCGCGCAAGCCGACGAACGTACGCGAGCGTACCCGCGATATTCGAGACACGGTCGTCCCCCGCTACTTCCCCCCATCCCCTTCCCCCTCCCTTCCCTCCTCCTTCCGCAGCCTTGTTCCATTCACCGGTGGCTGCGAGTGACGCTGCGCGTTACATCTGATTTCGCGAAACGACTCTTTTCATTACGTTTAACGTTTATTAGAAAAGCAGACTTGAAATCAGGATGTAACGTGTAACGAACGTTACGCTTGGTTACATCCCCACGTGCCGTGAGAATCCTGACGATTATATGCGAAACCAGTTTGCGGATGACCATTCTCGATCCTTTATTAGAACTCTTACGTACGTTTTTACTTTTTTATCTTTTGATTCGAGAAAAAGCTTTTGAAGGCATTTTTTTTTTTTTTCTTTATGTTTTAAGAATTTCAGCGTTTCATTGCTAAATATCGATGAATTTGAAGTTCGTTTCGCCGAGGAAATTAATTAAAAGTTAGGATGATAACAATTTATTTTAATCAGTTATTACAATTCGACAATCTCTGTCAGTTTCCTAGAGTTTCTTCTAGTTACGAAACAGCTCGCGTTTACGGACAGATAGTTATAGAGTTTTTGACTTAAAACACAAGTTAGTGGAAAAGAAAACTGATCTCGGCTGCGCCCGCACCGAAGTTTACACTGAAGTAGATATTCAGCGCGTACTTTGGCGCTTGAAGAGTCAAAGGAAACTTCCATTCGGGGTTTCCGTTTACAAACTCCACGATGTAACTCGGATACTCGAGAGAAATCTGAAAGCCGTGCATGCTCGAATGTCGAGGAAATAAAATTCAATTCTTATTGGGGGAGGGGGGGGGGAGAGGGACGACACCTCGCTCGATCACTCGTGTCTAAAAAAGAGAGATAGATATTTTTTTTTTTTTTTAATATTTTTACGGTAACATTTACATACATTTACATACATTTATATTACAGATGATAATCAATTTTTTTAAACGACATTAAACTTAAATTGCAACATTAATGTTGCGAAATCTTGCGATTTTTTTCTTATTATGTAATATCCAGTGTACTCATTTCTTCAAGGTCCAGAATTAAGACTGTCGGCGGCGTCTGATCAGGCATAATTCATCCGATCGGCACTCCTGTCGTTCGATCAGGCGAGATATATTTCGCGCCGCGCGGCATAACGGTGCGGCGATCCGCCCTATAAATCCTAAACGGATTAATTAATAATAATGCGCGGTCCTGCCTGTGCATGTTAACCGGTCCCTCGCCGTCCACGTACAAGCTGCGCGCGCGAGTCCTCGGTTATTTTAATGAGCGCGAACGTCGCGACGCGCGCGGCCGATCGATTTCATAGCCAGGCTAGCCGCCGAAATTAATAATCTTCCCCGATATCTCTTCCCCCCCCCCTCTCTTGCTTGCAGCTTCCCCCCCGAGACGTAAATGCCGCGCCGTCGACACGGAAGCTGCTCGACCGGCGTTAACGGGAAAATGCTTCGGCCCATATCCGTTTTCGTTCTCGTTCTCATTCTCGATCTCGATCTCGATCTCGCCGCGGTTAAATTAGACAGATGGGTTGTCTCGCGAGTTTATCAGTCACCGTTCAATTGGACGTTATGATACCCGTTTCAAGCTCCGGTCCCTGAAATATTAATCTCACAAGATTTCCTAATTGACATCAGATCGATAAATTGGTGTTTCAGCAATTATAACTTTTATTTTAAATTAAAATGTATTTATCTGCACAGAAGAAAGAGTTAGTCTTAAATTAAGATTGTACGTTTTTATATATAAGCAAGAATATTTCAATTTTCTGAGAAAAATTTTAATCTTGATTTTTATTGAATTCATATCGATTTACACAAGAATTTATATAGATATCCCATATGAGCAAGAATATCATAATTTTTGCACAGAAGATATTTAGTCCTGAGTTGAGCAAAAGTAATATTTGCAACTAATACAAATTCGGTCAAGAATCAAGATTATTAAGATTTTTAAGAAGATTATAATATTCTTGCTTATACATGAAAACATTTATCTTGATTTAAGATTAATTTTTCTCTGTGTAGATTATGTTAAAAGTTGATTCTTCACAAATTGTCACTTATTTTATTTTATGTATAGAGGAAAGGAATATATTTGTACACTGTTCACATGAATGTCGATCGTACAATTTAACGTAACGGGAATGAATTCGTCGATGTCACACGGAAAAGCCCGAATGAAAATTCTTTCGTCAAGTCCGCACGCGGAATTAAACGCGTTGCTCCGCTTCCGAGAAATCTCGTGTCTCGCGATCACGGGAGACTGTATGTGGTCCAATCAACGAGAATTTCCACGGCGGCCGTTGACACCGTGTTTCTGACGATGAAATCGCCCTTTCGCCAGTGTTTGTTGCTCCGGTCGGATTATAGCGGCCGTTCCGCGCGCGCGGTTTTTGCGCGCGGTGATTTGTAATTTATGCAACACGTGGAAAAGCGACGACGCCGCGATAATAACGCACGCATTAATCCGATATTATTTGTTACGCGTAACGATTGGGGATCGTCATTGTTTTGCATGGGCATGACAAAAACACGATGCGCGCCCGAGATTACATTTCATAACGGCCGGTGATTTATAATAAACGAATTTATTAAACGCGCCTCGGCGTCGGGAGCAAATTTTTAATAACTTTTCATTGAGGCAAACCGTATCTTCTGCTGCGCGATTATTGCGTAAACGACTGATTGGCTCGTTTGTTACAAGCTGTCGATACATTAGAGGGTGCCGGCTCATTCGATACGAATTGACACCGCAAATTATTTTCTCGCCGCGAACTAAAATCGCACGAGTCAAAGAGCGAGGAGGTAATCAACTCATGTCGAGAAATCTTTCTTGACGGCGCGCGCTTTCCGCGTCTCCCCTTTGAACGGCACTCCCAAAGAGAGGACAGAGGGAATAATAAACTGGAATAGGGTGCTTTGTGAAGATTCAAGGGTGAAATCAAGCCGGAATGGACTGCCTAAACGAACTGTCGCTGGCAGATAAACGACAGATAATTACTTTCGCCGGCTGCTGGATTAATATTGGGATTCTCGCGTTACGGAAGATTCTCTTCTCCCATTTCCTCTCGATCTTTCCGCTATTTCGCTTTCCGCGTCGCCATTTCCATCGGGCGCGGTTTCCGCATTCTATCCCCTTTGATCCTCTTTAATTTCACTCGCGCGTATTGTCGTAATGCCGCTATTCAGCTTAACATGTTCATACATTTTTACAGTATAATTAAGAGCGCACGGCAAACATCGCCGTGCATTAAAAAATCTGTTATTTAAAAATTTTTAAATTTTAAATATTTCAATTTTTTTTTTTTTTACTTTTATTTTATTTTATATCGATGATTACATTTTATTTTGAAATATTAATGCCGTATAATTTTGCGAATATTTCATCGGAACGCAGGGGACAGAATGTACATATAACGAAAAAAAAAAAAAAAAAAATTCCTTTTTCCAATTTTCGTGCCAACGAAGGGTGATCGTGAAACGTTCTCGCTTTACCTCAGGATAATCCCTCCGTATCAAAGTTCACGACCGGGAGGTAAGGGCTTGTGCGGTTTTAAGGGCGGCCCTACTCGGAGCTGGAGCTTTCCTCTCTCCCGAGCAAAATCCTCCTCGTCCGTCGAACGGGAGCGTGGTGAACGGAGCGTCGCGCGAGTACGACGACGTTTGTTTCCCAACAGCCTATTGCCGTCGTTTGACACGGTTGGCCCCAATTGGCACTCGTTGACCCCGCCGCGCGCGTTGTCATGACTCCGAGTCATCGGCTTGCTAGCCTGTTAAACTTGCTCCCTGGCCTCATCGCTCTCCATAATCATCATCCGCAGCCGCGCGCACGCTCGCGCGCACTCCTTCAGTTCACACGCACTCGAGTTTCCCCGACGTGTGCGTGTTCAGCTGAACGATCTCCATCCTTCCTCCTCCCCTCCATCTCTCTTTATCTCTTAACATCCACCGCGGAATCACATCTATCGCTGAATTGTTTCGGACTGCTCGTTTCTCTTTCTTCATGTTGCTTCTCGCTCTCGCAGAAATAGAAGGAAAAAAGAGGGGGGGGGGGGAAATGTATTCGGCAAGCGTGAAATAAGAAGAAACGAGCAATGAATAATGATTAATATTATCATGCACGAGTATTTGTTTTCTGTTATAATGCTTTCTCTCCCTCTCTTTTTTTTTCTTTATGGGATATCTGAGTTATTCTTAATCGTTCCGTTCCGCTTGTGCGAGCGTGAAGGATAGAAAAATCCGTTTATTATTTTCTGCGTCTCCTCGTGACTAAACAAATCGCAACCGCGTAGAACACGCAGAACGGACTGGAATCCATAAAACGCCGGATCGGAATCGCGTTACGGAATCGCGTTAAATCTAATTCAACGATCCCTTTTACTCGCCACGCGTACAGCTGTTTTGCACCGCAAAACAAACGTGGCCCCGGCTGCATTTCTCGCCGCTGTCGCTTCCAAAACATAATTGACTGTAAACGTATGGCCAGTTTCGCGCTTTTACGATCGGGGCTCGGTTTAGAAACGCTTTTCTCGGGAATTCCCGTCGCGTGCTGCTGTTTCTGCGTTTCGTTGAATTTAGAATTAGCCGTGACGATCGGATCGGCCGCGCGACGACGGGCCTTTCTTTCCGGCATGCTCGCGCTAAGAGAGAAGGAGAGAGGAGTTTTCTGTGAAGTCGATAAAACGACGGAAGATAACGGTTACTACGGTCTTTGGGTCCCGCTAAGAATGCCTCGTTGATGCGAAGTTTCCTCGTTTCCCAGCGCTCGCGACCGAGTTCCCCCCGGTGCGGTGCAAAATGTCGGACGACAGTCGTAACGATATTGCCCAACGGATAATAATAATAATAATAATGATAAAAATTAGTTTCAACTTAAAACGCGACGTAAAAGCCGATAGTTTCCACTAACAACCTCTAAATTTTCTGTTATCGCAAGTATTAAGATAAAAGATATCGTATAACGTTTTGTGAAAATTTTCTTTTATCTTTATCTTAATTTGTAGTTGACGCAACGCGCCAACTTATTTTGACATATTTATTTAATTATAGCAAGAAAAATTTTTTTACATGTGCATGTAGGAACAATTTTTAACTTTTGCAATGAGCGATTAAACGTGAGAGAGGGAGTTGAATCAAACGTGCCATCGGAGCTCATCAAAATTCGTCGCCGGTTTCCTCGTCTCCTCGTAGCCGATCTATCGAGTTTCAAGACTCCGGATACTCCGTGCAATTTACATCGAGGGGGCAGCGTCGTCGTCGTCGTCTCCGATAACATTGTCCTCCGCCGAAGACGTCGCACGACGACGGCGATGACGACAGCGACGACGACGACGACGACGACGTCGAAGGGGCGGGTCGACATCAAAGGCGCGCTATATAAATCAATTACCGACGACAAAGCGTCCGCGACCGTGGCGGCGGAGCGTCGGCGACGTCCGCGCAAACTCGATTACCTCGAATGTCGATGCCTCGTCTGCTACGGCGAGAGAGAGAGAGAGAGAGAGAGAGAGAGAGAGAGAGAGAGAGAGCATCCAGTACAGGATGAATGGTAGCAGAGAAAGCAACGTGTGCGCCACATAATCCAGTTATGACCAGCGCGAAATCTCTCGCAGCGAAAGAGCAGCTTAACTCGGATGTGGCTGTCAACCCGACTTTAACCCTACAAATATATAGCGACCAGATTCCCTAATATTTCCTCATTTCGTCGAAAGTGCCTCGTGACATTGTGAATATTTTTAACGTACTCGAGATTGGCCATTTTCCGGGCGGTTTTTTACCTTCGAGACGGTTTATCTCCTCTCTTTCTCTCTGCGCACCTTTCCCTCTCCCTCTCTCTCTCTCTCTCTCTCTCTCTCTCTCTCTCTCTCTCTCTCTCTCGTTCATTCCGAATAAAATAATTCAGTTCATTTTTAATTTCGCTGATAATACCGCAGAATAAATTTTGCTCGGAAGATTTTCATTATTTTGTCGTGGAAAAGAGCTGTGTTAGCGTAAGGCTACGTTCTCGGGCTGAAAGTAATCGAGAACACTCAGCTCGACTCGTTTAAAATTTCAAAGGTCCGCGTGGGTAGACAAGGTTTTCATTATGAAAGCTCATTCGCGCCGGAATTAACGAGAGAATCTCGGTAAATATTTTGGTGCGCATCGCGCGCGATGTCGGCGCAATATTCGGGAAAGAATATTAAACTGAAGCCCCTAAATACATTAACGATACGAAACTTCAGAAGTAAATGATGTGAAAGAAACATGAGTCCCTCCTCTCCTCCACACCATTGAAATCTGAGCGAATCGTTCTAATTAATATGCATTCTGCTAAAATTAATTGTAAAAGTAATTAAATACTTTTATATATTATTTCGGATATTATTGTCAATCGAAGGACGGTTTTTTTTTGTTTTTTTTTTTGTTTTTTTTTTTTTCCCCTAAGAATAGATAATCTGTCGATCGAATCGGCATTATTAGTTTTGCACGTGATTCGCACGCCGCCGGCGGGGAATTTTTCGTTTGAAAATTCTGTGGTTTCATTGATCGTGGGTCAAGTGCCCGGATGACACCACTTAACCCCGGGCGTAACACGCGTAGAATCGCGTCACGCAATTGCGCTCGCCGAGCCGCACTTGCCCTCTCCTACTTTGGGTCGTTTCTCGAAATTACATCGCGATTTCAATGATCGAAAACGCTCGGAAGCGCGAGCTTATGTAAGTCATTCTTGCGCGAGTTGCAAAAACTTGTGGTGCTTACGCTGACTTCCGGAGCTTCTTACAAAATATAATACATAAACAGAATCAAAAAAGTAATGCCGCACGTAAACTGATGGATATACATAATTTAACGTTAGACGTTTTACGCTTTACTCTTCTCGGTGAAAAAGTTGTTGATCGATTAAAATTACAAATATTTTTCTTTATAATAATTGAATACATCATTAAACGTTTTTAACATCGATTTATAACCTATGTACACGTAGTAGTAATGCTATTTCTTTGTATATTGAGCGTTATATATAGCTTTAATTATATATAAATGCATATAAATGCATCATTTTTTTTATTATTTTTTTTTTTTTTTTTAATAAATTGCCGCATTAATAACATCTTCGAAGGTGCGCGATCGGAGCTCTGGAAGATAAATTGTAACATGTAACGAGTAATGGGCGTTTATGTGCGCTCCAACGCTCTCGTCTCCCACGAGTTCCAAAGTGCGTGGCTGACAGACACGTTAACTCACGCGATCACAAGAAGGGAGCACGCGTGTTAAGACAGATGTGCACGCGAGTTATATTCGGATCCACGGCTATGTGGCGCGTGCAGCGTCGCGTTTGTTTTAGCGTAGAACCAACACCGGCACTTCCGGTTGGCACTATCGAGCGATATTCGGATCGGAGGTTTTTTTTTTTTTTTTATGAGCGATCTTCAGTCGCGTCAATCTGTTCGATAAAATAACGGGATTTGACTCTTCTTTCTTTTCATGCGATGACCACAGGTCGCTACATTTACATCTATGATTATGAACTTGTATACAATTCATAAAAAATGTGTTTTTAATATATTCGAAGTGATATAACGATCTTTTTTTTTTTCCCGAATAAAATGAAAAATTCATGAATAAATCATAAACACCTATGCTTATCAATGTTCTTCTTTTTGTTGCAGGTACGTAATATTGCAGAAATTCTGACGAGACAAATGTCACCGTGAGTCAGACATTTTTATACGACAAACGCAAAGCTTTGACCAAACGCGTTCTTTTTCAACTCGGGATTTTTCAAAGTATATACAGTTTTGGATTATTTATTTAGCTTTGATGGTTAAAAATCAATACTAATACAATGCGATTGGTCAAAGTGCGTAAAAATATCCATTACAACGCCGACATGGCAACGGTAAGTTAAATTGCAAAAGCGGCGAGTTCGATTTTTTTTTTTTTTCGATTTTTTTCGGTTTTTTAAACGCTTCGTTAATTCCGTGATACCCGTGGTACAAACAGCGATACTTTTTCACTCGCGTTTGCGTAAATTTGCGAAATATGCATTAAACAGGAAGCGTACAATCGATCGCCTCATGATGCCCTACAAGCATGAACTTTAGCATTTTCAATATTTATGCCAGTCATCACAGCCACCGAGTAACTTTTTGCGCTTAATGACAATATGAATTTTTATGAAGGCGACATTTTCAAGCTTCGAACTGCATAAACGATCGCTAAAACACATCGCTTTTTACAATATTAAAAAAGATAACGCGCGAGTCTGAGAAAACATTGTCATATATTTTACATGTTGTTTACGACTCTAGCAAATATTTATGAATAAAAGATGCGGCATATACTATCAAATGCAACGCCACGTACGATTAATAAACCAGTCACTTATAATTACTTTGTGACAGTTTAGATTACTATTAAATCATCGAGGTTGATGTTTCCTAAATTTTATTTCCTAAATTTATTTTAAAAATATCCACAAAGCTTTTGATGTCAGGGTTTTACACAAAAAAAATTCTTAAATCTGAAGTCAAGATCAATATTCTCATATATAAGCAAGAATATTATAATTAAAAAAAAAATCTTGATTTTTTTTTAATTGATCTTGATTTGATGTTAAATCTTGATTTGATTAAATTTATACTGGTACAAGTATCATTTTTTGTTCAACTCAAGATGAAAAATCTTTCGAAATATGAAGATTATAATATAATTCTTGTTTATATATAAAAATATCTATATTTGCATCAAATTCAATCAAATCAAAACAAAGATTTTTCTAAGAAAATTATAATATTTTTTCTTACATATGAATATATTTATATATTTATACTTGCATCGATACAAATTCAATCAAATCAAGACTAAGATTTGTTTAAGAAGATATTCTTGCTTATATATGAGAATATATACAGTCTTGATTTAGAGACTAATTTTTTTTTTTGTTCCGTGTATAATTTTCCGATGAAAATCCGTGAGGAAAACCGTAACGACGAAACGTGCAATGTTCTCGCTTGCTGGCGCACATTTATCCGGACATTTGTAATTCACGTATAATGTATCCGGCGTTACGGAGAGGGAGAGAAGAGAGAGAGAGAGAGAGAGAGAGAGAGAGAGAGAGAGAGAGAGAGAGAGAGAGAGAGAGAGTGAGAGGAAGAGATTAGTATCACGAAATATAAACCACCTCGCGGCACGCAGCGCCTGCTAATCGCGGCGCTACCCAGGCGCGAATCAAAGACAGTCGAGCCGATAGGAATTAATGAAGGGGTGTTTCGCCCGCGTTAAATATCCAGACGTAATGATTTCATAGCCGAGCGACCGCTCGCGCTTGCAAGCTCGCGCGACGATCTCGCGCTGCCGGCGTGCCGTGGTGGCGGCAGTCGTCGAACAGGGTGCTCTCTCGCACGCACCGTCGCCCCCGTAATCGCGGTTAATTAACGACTCGGGACCAGTAACGAGGCCGCCGATTGCTAGCCAAGAGCAACGACCATGATTATTCTCGCCCCCCGAGTCGTTTCCGGTTCGCCGATCGCTGGTCCGATTGTCATCGTCGTCCTGAACTTTGCCCTACGCGCCATTTTTCCTTATCCCCCTTTCGTACCTATTGTTTTTTTTTTTTATCTTTTTTTTTAATCGTCGTGCTCGTTTTCGCCGATTTTCCACACTCCGTTCTCGGGGCGATTAGCGTTGGCAAATTATCACCGTTTCTCTTTTTTATGGGGCGATAACAGGGCGGTAATGCTTATTGGTTACGGTGACTTCTCGTAACGCTTAGAACTAGGACGTCCGATAGCACTCGGTAGTTTGAAGTATGCTCTATATGAATCGCGTATAAGTGACATTAGTACCTCTACTTCTCTTAGCGGAACAATGCTGATTGTCCTGATTGCAAAGTATAGTCTTGGTGTGCATATATATATATATATATATATATATATATATATATATATATATATAGAGTAGAAGAAATTGGAGCGTGATATTCGAAATTAGTAGCGCCGTTTCTAGTATTACTGGAAGATCTTAAAGCGATTGAATGAAAATTACAGAGCTACATCGGGCTACAAAATGTCGTCATGCCATCGAAGAAAGAGGAGAAAAAGATCTTACGTAAAGTTGTCGTATATCGAGGATGTCGCCTGGGGGCGGCGCGCCCAGGCGGAAGTGCGACGCTTGAGTTTACAGAAACGGAATAAATGCCGGGATTTCCTGTCGGAGTTTAGCGGATAAATGTGTTTCCCGCGCGGCGACGAGTGATTAAGACCTCGCGTTCCACTCCCCTGCCCCTACGGGCGCATCCCCCGTGTCGCGTCGACATGGAGACGCGACGGGGAGTTTCTCTATCTCCCCGCGAAATGGAAGAAGGAGCAAGCTTGAAAAGGATCGCGAGCGGCTCGTTTTTCTTCTTGCTCGCTTTAAGCAGCCGGGCCGCTTTTCTTCCGCGGAAAATGCGGCTTTTAAATCTCGATCCGCGTCGTTTCCCCGTCGGAAGAGCAGCAGCTGGTTTTTTTTCTCTTTTTCTCTTTCTCGAAAAAAGAGTGGGTGGCTGAGAGACCGGATAAACGGCCAGGGTGCCAACGGCGACGTGCCGAGGGTAGGAAGAGAGAGAGAGAGAGAGAGAGAGAGAGAGAGAGAGAGAGAGAGAGAGAGAGACGAAAGGGATTGACGAGAGAAGCCCCTGGAATCGGTGTTGTTAGATATCTACCCCAGCTGAAGCGACGGATAAGTCGAGGTCTCAGGCGGGATTCTTTATTAAAAATGTCTTTCATAAAGAGAGGGGGGGGGGAGAGGCTTCGGAAGTGTAGGATAATGCGAGGGTTCCCGCGCGAGGGTGCGAGAGAGTTGGAAACAGAAGTTGAAATTCTTCCCGAATGTGCCTTGTCTCCGGATTAATCTCGCAGAACGGCCTCTGGACTGTGCTCTTTTCCTCACGTTCTTTTGTCTCCTCCTCTCCCCCCTCTTACTGGCGGATCAGACATTATTAGAGAGCATTAGAGTCCTCTCAGCGTAATTATGTCCATCCCATCTTTCTTTATTCTCGCCTTAAAAAATCGCGCGTCTTTGTTGCGAGCACGACATCTGTTGAATATTTAAAACAATTGTTAAATGATAAGTTTTAAAAAATTATATTGTTTTTTTTTTTTTATATTATACTTCGAGAGATAAGAAAAAGATGTAAATACAATTTTTAAAAACTCAAGATATTCTTATAAAAGAATAATCTATTATTTATAGAAGTAATCTCTATCTTTCTTGCATTTTGTATTTTTTTCTGCTAATTCGTAAAAATTTATTTTGGCATGATTTTTAAATCCGCGACATTTCTTTTCTGCGACGAAGCCACATCATGATAAATTAGAGACGCGAATCGCAACGAATCATTGGATCGAGCTTCCTCGTTTCTTTCGAAACATCCGGAACCGATATGTACTCGACGCGAGAAATTCTCGCAGCCGTTAATCTTCCCCTTCCGGAGGTTTATCGTGCGTTACTCGGAAGCCTCGAACGAATTTTCCCGTGGAAGAGGGGTGGAACCATCTCGAGTTTCTTTGCCTTGCCTATCAGGGCCGCTAGCGCGAAATGACTCGCGAGTGCACGAAAGCTCTTTCTAAATGAGCAAAAACGCGAGGCGAAACCCGAGCGGTAGCGAGCGAGAGAGCGAAGGGCTGCCGTGCGAGGGCGAGCGGAATTCGCGCACGAGACCGATTTTCCAGCGAGAGATCCTCGTGATCGTAAACACGTGGAACATTTCGCCCGCGATAATCGGGAAATTCCGTGTCTTTTGATCAGCGCGGTTATCCGCAAATGTTTAAAACCGAACCTCCCCGAGAGAAAGCGTTGAACGTCTTTTCGCGGACGACGCGCCGCTTAAAACGCACGTAAGTGTATACAATCGCCTCGACTCGATATCGATTGCCCGGCACTCGACACGGGAGAGAGAGAGAGCCTTCATTTGCGAGTCGACTTTTGTTATCGGGAGAGCCGGCACTTGGCCTCATATTCCTTTCTTTCACCGTGGCCTGCATCCATCCGTCCGCCCACATGTGTGTCAAGATAGGCACGAGGCGCTGACACGACGCCGCCGCCGCCGCCGCCGCCGAGTGCATACTTACTTTATGTATACGCGTAAATTGATGTCAATTTGAGTTCAAGCTTACACGGCGAATGCGCTTCTATCGTCGCCCCTTCCACCACGATACCACGTTTTATATTACACGATATTTATCGCGCGCTCGCGAACTCGTCTTATTAATATTCCTATTTTTAGATCCGCTTCTCCTCGATGATAAGCCGGTTCGCGATACGCGGATTTCCATTGCGGAACTTTTTTTTTTTTTTCTTTCTTTTTTCTGAAATCTGCTACAAATGCACAAGGTATTTTTTTTTTTTTTATTCTTCCTACAGTGAATAATGTTAATGTCGGAATGTAATTAACGCGTTGTCCGCTCAACGAATTTTGCATATCTTTCCGCGCAGGCCACAATAGAGGTTTCATCAGTATAAGCATATGATGTTAAAATAATGCGCCATACAATTAGATAAAATTATATCCGTGCGCGTGCGCGGTGCGGTTGAGTAGCGCACTTTTTCAGGTCGTCTACAGCTATTTATCTCATTCAAAATTTTATATTGGACGGCATTTACAAGCGTTTTAAAAGGTCACCGGAGGAATTATCGGTAACCACGGTGGCGTTGCACGCGTTAATCGCTCTCAGCCGTGGAAAAACGTATCGATTATCGCGATTTAAATTACGCAAGAGAGATCGTCAGTTGTAAATCTTCTATGCGGCTGGTCGCGTGCACTTGCTCGTGCAAAATGGATATATTTCGAGATTTATTCCGTCTTTGGGGAGCACGAATTTATTCCGCGAATTTATAGCGCGGCATCGGGTTAGTCTGCCTTTCTACGATAGACCTTATCCATTTTCTGACTTTACAAATTCACGAATAGCCGGGAAAAGATATACCCCCAGAACGGAATAATCTATCTTCAGCTTTACGATCGTTCGTGGAGTACTCGACGGAACTCTTCGAGTCAAGGGAGATCGGTCGGTGTTCGCGATCCCGCCGACACACCGGATCGTTAATATTAATTAGCGTCGGTGACATCACGGGGACCATCTAAATATTTGATTACTCGGGATAGCTCGTAAGACGGGAAGAGAGGAAGAGAGAAAGAGCAAGAAGGGGAAGAAGACGGGAAGGAGAGAGAGAGAGGGGGGGGGGAGGGGAAACACCGAGCTTGCTCTTTGGCTTTTCCAGATCATTAGTCGTTGCTAATCACCCTTTAAATTCCAACGTTGGAAAGTGACCTTCTTCACTCGAGGCTGCCCTTAAATTAAACGTGAGATGATGAGGTTAACGCATATTTTCTAAAAATTATTCGGCTGCCTGTCTACATTATTTTCGTAATTTTTGATATCTATATCATCGCGAGTTAGAATTATTCAGCTAACTTATTAATGTTTCTGAAATTTTTAAAAAATTACAGAATGTATAGTCATGTCGAAGAAACGTCTATTTTTTTATCCGATCTTGTTGCTCCAAATATTTATGGATCAATTTCTAGGCGTACGTCGTCTTTCTTCTCGTTCCTCGCGGAATCTTCGAAATGCGCAACGGAATATTCTGAAAAAGAGAAGAGGAAGAGAGAAGAAAGTATCTGTCGGTAATACCCGAAACGCGAATGTCATGGCGAGGTTGTGCGGAGGAAATTGGAGGCTTCTCGGGAACATATTGCCCTCTCAATCCTCTCCAACTACCCCACATCCTCGCTCTCGAGTTCTCCTGTTGGATGGGATGGGTAGGGTGAAAAAGAAGGAAAGCCAGAGGTTTGGCATGGAGATCTGGGCTGAGTTTAAAATCGGACGACGACTAGTTTCGTAACCCCCTGTATTATGCCGCTTTCAGTAAAAAGAAAGAAAAGAGAAAAGTAAGTTCCACATTCCAGGACAAATTTTTTTCAATAAAAACTATGCATACAAATGCATGCTGTTATTAAAAGTAAATCATTACCCGACGCGACTACTGCAGCTTGCCAACTTACTTAAAATTGTGGATATTATTAAACGAATCATTTTACTCGATTCTATCCTGAGCGAACGGAAATAAAAGTTATGGATAATAATACAAGATCTATTCGAGAGAAAATAGCAAAGTGAATGAAAATAAATCGTCCTTCCTTAATTAAGCCTCATCACAGAATTATTTAATCGAAACTTATTAAGATCGTTTTCGCGTGAAGCGGATATCGGGCCGCGGAATAAAGTAAGTGAGAGGTGGAGAAGCCGTTTAGCTGCCCGTAACTTGAAGGATGAAAGCATGTCGTCGTCGTCGGCACCGACGACGAATCAGAATTGCGCTATCGGAAAAGGGTATCGACCCCGCTCGCTTCCGGCTCGCTCGCGTACGGAAATGAAACAGGTCGACACGCTCGTATTCGCCTAGCACCCTCATACCATCGCGCATCGACTCGATCGGGGTGAACTTTCGTAATGAAAGTTCTCGGGACTACATAGAATGAGAGGGGAGGGGATAGATCCTCGGAAAATTCGCCGAAGGTTTGTTCTCCGAGTTCAAGGATTCGGAGAGAAATCTCGGGATCGCTGACGGTAGCGTTAATCGATCCCGGAATTGAATTTGTTTTAGCCGGAATTAGTATTGTGCGTTGGTAAATACGCCAGATGCCTTGCATTGGGAAAATTTAAATAATCGATTCTCAAATTGATTTCCTTTTTCTGGAAAACTTAATATTATTATTATTATTATTATTATTATTATTTTTTTTATTTATTTATTTATTTAAATTTTAAAGTGAAGACTTTTAATTACTTGATTAATTATTTTTACTTATACGATAGGATGACTCCTTGTTTACATATTTGTTAATTTTTATTAATTCCTTGTACGTTAAAATTCTCCAATGGCCTTTTAGCGGTTGGCATTCTGGTAGACCTTTAGCTTTTGCGAATGTGTTCCTTACGACAATCAGTGGTGCAACGAGGAAGGCACACGATCGTAAAATCGACACTTCGTCGTGACAAAAGTGTGAAATCGGTCAACCGGTACCAACCGGTTTCCAGCTCTCTCTCGTCCGACAGAAAATTGCTAATGGTTTTCGCTCGAGCGGTCTGGAAAGGGCGGAACCAGCGGCGCTGCTCCAAGAAACGTTACTTCCTTCCTTGAGAGACAGGGGGAGGAGAGAGAGAGAGAGAGAGAGAGAGAAGGAAGGAACAGGGAGAAGGAATAATGTCGTTTCCCGCCATTCACCCTCCCACGGCATGCCCCCTTTATCTGCTGGCGCGCTCGGCTTTATCAAGGAATGCTGCCCTCCACCGAGGCCTTGCGTCGTAAAAAAAAAAAAAAGGGAAGCTCGCGGAGTAGAGAAATTATCCTTCTCTTTCCGCACGAAGGAATTATCAACGAAGTCGGGCGAGAAGTCCTTTTTGGCGTATTTTCGCCACATTAAATAATACTGAAGGCGGGAAATTCGTTCTCTCTCTTCCCCCGGATAACGCGGCGGTAACTTCCAATTTCGTTAAACGATCTCGCATTGTGCAAATGCTGCTGCAACTAATTGTCTCGCGTGACAGGACGCATTCTCCAGGAAAACTGCCGTTGAATGCAAATTTAACGCGGTTATAAATAAATTCACAGAGGATCGCCGGATACAAACAATAAATTCACGAAGTCTAACGAGGCTTTTTCGTTCGCGGCCAACTTGGAACTTTTCTTAAGGAACAAATATTGGCGAAAATGTATAAATTTTTCTTCATTGTCGTACACCTTGTATATTTGCATTAAAGATTGATTATTCGGGCAGAAACTACAGACATGTCAGAGTGTTCTTTGAAGGTGTACTGTCGCGAGGTTTACACGTGTACCGTGTGTGCGACTGGAAACGTCGATGGAAAAGTGTACGAAAAGGAGGATTCTTGGAAAACACGTTGCACGTGCGTCGCGAACGAGATCGGAAACGTAACAATTACGTGAAACAAGCAGGTGGACAAAGGCGGATCTTTCCTCCTCTCTTTCCTCCTCGGCCACGATGAAAAGTATAATAGTCGTGCACATGGTAACAAACCATAGTTATAGACCGATCCTATATTCTAGTGCCGCCTTCGTCGTCGAGAGCACGTCGACCTCGGGGAGGGGGGAGGGGGGGGGGGCTAGGCTATGACAGTACGGTGGTACGATTATTCTAATAATGAGACAGAGAACGGAAACGTCATTCATGTTCGATTCGTTCGCAGCTGCGATACATCGTAGAAAATAACGCGCGGAAATCGCGGAATCGCGAGGTCGACGATTGCGACACCGCGAGCCGGACGTACCGGCTTTCCGCGATGCGCAAATTAAATGAAATACGGCTTTACACACAACGGAAAATCGCCGATGTTACCTCGCTATTTCCAGGAGCCTTACGAAACGATCTGTCGGTTCTCATCGTCTTAAGAAACGAACCGCGTTAAAGCGCGTTTCGTCATTTTCCCGAAGTCGATAAAGCAGGTGAATAAAATATTTACTTGGCATCTTGATCGTCGGACTTTTGATTTTCGAAATAATGGGATTATTTTAAAAATAAATATACTTCTTCTGAATATATAAGCGATTTATTCTGTACGTATTTCCGAAAAGAATGAAATCAAACCCACTTGGCTCTATACAACCGGTTTCGACTCTCAAGATCGTAGTCTCCACCGACTGGGTTATTACGCGCAAATAAAAAAAGCCAAACGAACAACATTTGTACATACGCGCGCGTGTGTGTGTGTGGTGCGCGTGTGTACGTACGTACATACGGACGATTTGCATCGTCAGCCCGCATTCGCGGGCTCCGAAATGCCGTTGTTCGGAGCGTTTAACAGCGGATTGACCGGCTACCGTTCTACCGTGCCGGGATTAAGCCTGGCCGTGTAAAACGATCGGGGTCCGATCCGGTGTGTAAACACACGTGTAGACCCGGCGCGCGGCGCGCATCGGATACACGTTACCATACATGTCGGACCGGGATGCACGCGTGTACGCGCGCATTCGCGCGCGCGTGTGTGTCATTTCACGACCACGTCGCGCGCGTATCATTGACACGCTATCGCCGAGTGCGCCAGCGGCTCTTAACTGTCGAGAGTAACGTAACGCCAGATTTTCCGATTGCAAAGGCCGTCCGGAATGTTGTGTCTCCTCCTCCTCCTCCCTCCGGGGGGATGAGGGGAAAAAAAATCGCCCGGCGCGATCCACGAACGTAAATATTGCTTTACAAAGCACGCGCGCATCGCTCGAAATTAAAATAATAATCGCGTAATAACCATTTTATTTCCTGAAATACGCGTTTTTACCCCCGAAAGCGTAATTCCTATCGCCCGCGCGGATTTGCCCGCACTCGAAAATTATTTCGGAGTAATCAAATTATACTAAATGAATTTCGTTACAATGGATACGCGCGCACCGACGTGAAATGAAATCGCGTGAATTTCGAGGCTTGCCAGTCGATCGCGCTCGGCCAGAGATAAACCGTATTTCCCTCCCGCGAGATTTCGACAGAAATAAAGCGTCGCGATGGGAATTTCTCATAAATTCAAAATCTGTTTGGCTCACGGATCACTCGTGAACCTCGAGGGGGATTCGCGGACGGATTGTATGAATGGAGAACCTCTGGACTATACGGTCGCGGTTGTCCGATACACACACACACACACACACACACACACACACACACACACCGACATATCTACACACATATGTACGGTCGAGCGCGTTTGACAATCGCACATGCTGCAGTGCACGCGCGCGCGCGCGCGCACCCACGTGGACGTACATCTACACACGGAAACCCAACGGCGGAAGCCCTCGAGGGCTGGGGACGAGAACCATTCGCCGGGGATCACAATCAGCTCGCTCATGCATCGCGCGTTTGGTCCCTTGCTTCGATCCGCGTTGCGGTACCCGCCGCGTTTGTCCGTGCACACCGCAGCGAGAAGGGAAGGGGGGAGACAGACAGTAATAATGCTCGCGCATTAACCGGTCGCTGCGTTCTGCTGCGTATATACGACAGCTGCATTAAAAAAAAAAAAGAAAAAAATGCAACATGTGGAATATTGTCGCGCATTTCGACGGCGAGTCGCGCAAAATCGCGACTCGCCGTCGAAATGCGCGAACGAAAATGCATACATATGACAGCGTATACGTATGTTACGGCGCGTACATGCAGCGTTGGTCGAAAGTGTTTACAATGGAAGGAACAGTCGATAATTATACAAGGGGTGAAACGTGGAGTGAGATGTGGAAACTCTATTGAAACGGCCGAACTTCGTGCAGTTTGCCACGTGTTGCTGAAAATTGCCGTGTATCACTCGGTTCGCTGCGTGGGAGAGAGAGAGAAAGAGAGGGAGAGAGAGAAATAGTCGAGCCGTTTCGATGGGATATTGCGGGAAATAGATTCTTTTGTGATACGTTCGAGAGCCGCCGAGCTGGATCTATTATTGCCACGCGACCACTCGTGTCAAGTGCGAGCGATAATGAACGAATTTTGGATGATCGTTACGGGGACGTTCTTCGAAACGAGCATAATAAACACGGTCGCTGTGTTGGAAAGTATCGCATCTGTCCCTTCGGTTTTTACCTCGCAAAATAACGTTGGCGCGAAATGATTTTCGCTGGAAGATTCTAAATCGCAGAGTTACAAAAGCCAGCATAATTATCGTTCCATTAACGTTGCGGAGAAAAAAAAAAACTCAGCGACCTCGCGACCGCAGTTTGGAAAAGGCTTTATTCTTTATCCACGTCACGTCTGACAGAATAAAAAATTACAAACGAAACCGCGACGATTGGGGAAGAATGGGGGTGGCACAGGAGGAGGGAAAAGGAAGTTGCGCGCTGTCGGTGTATAAGGTAGCCTCAACTATTCTTCGCAAAGAGCGCGGCAAAATGAAATAACGGTCCGGGTGGTCGCGCGAAATGGAATGAAAATTCGCACGGAAACGGAGGAGCGAGAACGCGAAAAATTAAACTCGGCCTCTCCCCGTCCGTTCCCCTCGTCTCTTTCCATCCGTTTTCCTTTCCGACTACTCCACCCCCTCGCCGTCCCCGCCGACCGCGGCTTTTTGTCCCCCGTCCGGAGGGAGGGAGCGAGAGAGAGAGAGAGAGAGAGAGAGAGAGAGAGAGAGAGAGAGAGAGAGAGAGAAGATAGAGAGCCGATCTATGTTTGCGAGCCGAATGTGATTGAAATCAAAACGCTGCGCTGCGCCCGCGGGAAATGGTAGGAAAATCGGAAAAACGGCCGATCCCCACAAATCAACTATGTACGCAACGTCACCGCAGTATCGGCGTATTGTTTTGCTTTTCGCTCGTCTCTTTCGCGCTCGGTTAACCGACGACCGGTTGCCACTTGCGAACGATCGAACGATACGATGAAAGAACGTAGAATACTGCGAGCGCTCCGCGGTTCCTTTTTCCGTCTGCGCTGTAAAATTTTCAAAGTTGAAAATTTTAAAAGTTTCCGAACACCTGACCGGACATTCTTGAGGATAATTAGCGTTCTGAAGGATTTCATTGAAGCGACGCCGCGCTCTTAACCGCAAATTTCCAGCGCGATCAAGGCGCTGATCCTCTTTCCTCGCTTCGGCGAGCCGCAATTTGTCAGCCTGACGGTTTTTCTCGCCGATAAACTTCCCGTAAAGGCGGTGCCGCGACAGCAAGTTTAGCGGGATAAACGCGAGGCGGAAAGAAGATTGTTGAGCTATTAGGCGCCGCGTGGGTATACATTGTTTCGCGCGCGCGCGCACGCCTCGGCCGGTTGCGGCAATCACGGCGTCGTTAGGCGATCCGCAATTATTTTCGTGGCGTGTTATTATCGTGTTCAAGGATGAAAGGGTGCCCCCGGGCTGCCGCGCCGTCCCGCTTGACGGCGCGAGGAATGCCCGCCCGTCTTTCCTCCGCGTTTGCCTTCCGACTTGGTTGGCGTTAATTACGAGGCCGATAAAGCCCGCCGTGCATAAAGTTTTATCGCCCCGTTAATGCTCTCGAGCGTTTATTTCCTTTCTCGTAATCCACGCCCGACCAGCGTGGCTCGCGTAATCAAGAAACGCCGCCTCGCGAGATGGAGGGAAGATTTCGTTCGTGTTCCCCCTTCTCGAAGCGAAGCGGAATCGTGTTTGATGCTGCCGAAACACATTTGATCAAAAATTTGAACGAAACTTTTTCTTCTCTTTATGATCGATCGCGTTGTTTCTTTAGTCAAAGTTTGTCTTTGTATTAATTGAGCGACGAGTCAGTGGTACGTCGATTTTGGAGTGTGCACATTACACCCGCGCGCCTCGAGAATCAACGCCCTGTCGTCCCAATTTTTCCCAATTTGCATCTCGCGACGCGCGTCGAGCGTGTTTGATCCGCGGGGACGTGTCTCGAGGAGGGAATCCCGGATATCTCAACAGCACCGACGGTATACGTTCGAGGGCTCCAACAGGTACATGGCGCGATCCCTCGGGACGCCGCGTACACGACGAGCGTAGGGACCAACCCTTTTAGCGATTTTCTCACCCCCGTTGTACACGCTCGGTGCTGTCGACCAGGGGAGCGCGCATGTGAATTTTTCTCTCTCTCTCTCTCTCTCTCTCTCTCTCTCTCTCTCTCTCTCTCTCTCTCTCTCTCTCTTCTCTCTCTCTTTCTCTCCCTTCGAATCACGAGCGTAGAAACACGTGAGATCTCCTGGCGAGAGAGGGGCAAGAGAGAGGTGGGGTACGAGACGAAGTCGATAGAAGGGGGGGCTCGAAAACCATCGCCGTTGCCGGGCGTCGGCAATTAGCGCGCCCCGACGCAAATCGTCCCCTAATCCGAAGCTTATTTCCTCCGCGCCATTGAGCCGCGGGCCGGCTGGAGAGAGTCCCGTATGGTCGATCATAAAAGAATTATGAGAAGCAGATATATGAGACGAAAGCTGTCGTTGATTCATAAAATCATTGATTTTTTTTCCTTGTTTTTTTTTTTTTCCTTCATTGAAGAATATTTTCGCGGTACGAATATTCTCTCTCCGTGCCTGAAAATATTCAAGACTAAACGAAGTACGGGACTAGGCATTCCGACAGGGACAAACCTGAAAGACATGTACTTGATATTGAAGGACCGAGGATCGATATCTTCGAAACAGCGATACTAAAAATAGACTCGAGAGCGAGATATTCATATTTCATTATCGTCGAGAATAATGTACGAGTGTCGAAAATATCCCATATCGAACAAAAAGAGATCGATCGATCAGGCATATGATGTGTCTCTCTCTCTCTTTCTCTCTCTCTCTCTCTCTCTCTCTCTCTCTCTATCTTCTCGAATTAACTTTAACTGTTCGGTCGCTATGTATTAAAGGGTTAAACGCCCGACGTGTATTCGCGCGCACGTTCGCGCTCACGCTCACGTTCGCCGCTCGTGCTGTACGCGCGTGCAAAGGCAGACGACGGGGAATATTTTCCATGGCGTGCGCATTCGTTATTCGACCGGTCGATGCCGGGTAATTGAATACGCGGCTTTTATACGCGACCGGAGGGTGGTGTGTGCGCGGCTCATGTACTGAGCGGCGGGGAGGGGAGGAGTCGATTCTCTCTCTTTCCCTGTGACGAGAGAGCTGTGGGACAAAGGGAATGGTGGTTGGCGAAAGGGGGGTGGGTGCGGAAGGCGGGAGGGAGGGGGGAGTTTAGCACACGGCTCGTACCGAAACACGTAGGACGGCGGCGAGTAAGCGAGAAAGATGAAATCGACGGCGACGCAAGGGGGGTGTGACTGGCACTGAGGGGGGTGAGAGACCGCGGGGAGGGATGGCTCGCTCGGTGTGTTCTGCTGTTCCGGGGTTTTATAGCGGCGGTCGGAATTAATGAGGGACCGTGTTTTCACGGCGACCGAGTGGCGGTGCAGATTTCATTTTACTATTTACCCCGGGGAATTTATTTGGCAACGCGCGGCGGGCAGGGTGCGGTACTGCTGGTGGTTGTTGCCGAGGGGTGTGGAGGGGACACTATGGTGCGCGACACGATGCCGCGTTTGACCAGCAATTCCAACGATCATCCTGCTAGCGATCGTTCTAATTAATGCGGATCTTTTTGAGCTTTTAGAGATAACTCGCCAATCATTCCAGTCGAGTATTGCTTTTAATACTGAAATTGATTTTTAACGGATATCCGCTTGTTTTTTTTTTTCTTCTTTTATTTTATTTTCTTTTTTTTTTTTTTCTTCTTTTATTTTATTTTCTTTTTTTTTTTTTTTTATAAAATTCTTTTATAAATATTGGAATATATTCTGAAAAAAAGGTCATTCTGGTATCAAAAATCCCGTGTCAAAATCAGATAGTGCAAACAGAATTACACGCTAAACTCGAAAGTCTGTTCCATCTAAATAGTCCTTTAGTCCTCTTTTGCCATTCGCCCTTTTCGCCCTCTCTGTGATAGTGACTCGAAAGGGGAGGGTGGCCACGGGGGTCGCCTGCGATCCCATTGGTGCCAGCGAGCAAAACGTTATTAAATCGCGGATTCGCGTCACGTTTCACGATCTAACGAATTAATATGGAAATTCCAAAGCACCTTACGAACGAACGAACGAACGAACGGCGTCGACGCGAAATCCCACAGACACCCTCGGGAGCAGCGGGGGTAGCAAAGAGATCGTATCACATTGGCGTCGACATCCAGATTCTACCTTCGTTCTCGGAGATTTTTTTTTCAGTAATTTCAAGATTACAAAATATACGAATACATATTTTCTACTTTAAAAAAAATAAATACGTGTGTATGGAAACGAGATCCAATTTACGTAGAATAATCTAAAATACGTAGAATATATATAAGATAATTGATATGATACATGCGCAGTTATATGTTTATGTAAAGCCAATACTTATATAGTAGAGACGTCAATTGAAGGTTTCAAAGCAAGAGGGTGCGATAGCCTATAATTTGCAAAGAGAGTTCACTTGCAATATGAAGTATTGTATTTAAGAAAGACCGCTGTTTCGTCGAACCCATCAATTGACGTAGCATGACGGTTCATTACATCTGCACTGGCACAGCGAGGGTTTTATATAATTGCGAGGTCTCGACGATGAGATTTGAATCGCTCGTTCTCGGGGAAGACGTACAAACGCAGTGAAATTCTACGCCTATGATTACGGGACTAAAATGAAACGTATATTTGGGGTTAGGGCGGATCAGGGGTTGGAGCCTGGCGGGCCCTGGAGTCGTTTATATGGTGATTCAATGGGGGTGCTTGGCAAAATGTCAAGGGACTCGTAAAGGCGGCCTCGAGTTTTGGTGCGTTTCAGCCGCCGCCCTTGCCTGGTGCTGGTGGTGGTTATTCGCGGAAAAATTTCACGTTCGCGGCGTTTCGTGCGTTTCGTGCGAACGTTGAAGAAGGATCACTTTTCGTGATAACATCGACGAATGAACTTACCGAGAAGTTTACCTCGTGGTAGGATTTATCAGCCGTGCGATACCAAGAAGCGCTCAAAATCCGCAAGGAGGGGGAAGATCGTTTTACAAATATATTTCCGTTAATACATCCGTTGCGGCCGGATCCGTTTCGCTCGCGAAACGGCGATGTCGAACGACAATTGTCTCATCGCCCGTTTTCAATTATCGCACATCTCTCGCAATTTATAAAACAAGGCGAATAAATATTTGACGTAGCGATTCTAGCCTTTCGATGCGCATTAGAGATTTAACACTAATCAGTCGGAGCTTTCTATCGTTTTGCCGCGGCATTGTGCACCTGACGTTAATTGATGCGGTGCACAATAACGGGAGTGCCGCACGTTGTGCGGCGCGAGCAATTTAACGCCGAGATGCTTTCCGACCTTGATACCTTGATCCGAACCGATGAATCGACTGCTATTCGCGCCGCGCGTAGGACAGATGTCCATCCGACCGCGGTCGGCGGTGGCCTTTGTCAAGGCTGCAGTTTGCACACGTTCGTTACGCAACGAAAAATATGGGCGAACGAGAGAGTGGGTGGGCTGAACTCTGACGGTCGATTGTTACCGCGCGCGTACAAAGCGTTATCGGGGCGGGCGGGGAAGGTGGGAGAGCGGGGGCGGAATGAGAGCAGATTGCAAGCGGGAAAGGTTGCGCCGCCACCGAGAGCGAAATGGGGAACGGGGAAGAACCCCCCCGGGATGGGAAAAGTCGTATCGATTTTTCGCACGAGTCGTAACTCGATATCCCGGCGTCCGTCGTGAAAATGATCGATCGATGATGGAATACGCGGAGAGTCCGATCCGCGGATGTGGAATTAAAGGGCCCCGACAAATTAATTCGTCCCCGAGATGAATGCAAATCGAGAGGCGGGCGAAACCCCGCGCTGCTATCCGGCTTGGCCCCGACGGAATTTTAAATCGCGGTTTAATCGCCGTGAGATTAACAGTCGCGGGTTAAAGAGGCGGATGGATGAAGACGCCGGCCGTGCAATCACGGCCGCCGTACTAAAAAGGATCGCCTCCGGACCTCTCCTGTCTGTATCTCGTCCGGCCGCAAATCGATTGGAAACGGTCCGCGAATACAAATCGCCGGCACATATAATCCGCTTTTCTCGCGAACCGCAATTTGTCTTCCCGGCCCTTTCGTCGTTTTCTGTTAGACGCTGCCCTCTCGCCGAGCCGGTCCTTCTACCCTTCGGCTAATCCGCCGCCCCGGTTCTTCCGGCATCGATTTTTCACGCGAGACCCCGACTTCCGTGCGACCGAGGGTGCTTCGTATGGGAGAGGAGGAGATAGAGATAGAGAGAGAGAGAGAGAGAGAGAAACCGAGAGGGATAGAGGGTTACGCGAGGAGTCAGGAGATTAAATAGGAAAAGGTCAACCACACGAAGGGCGGCCGCGGCTGTTACATCGTTTTCCACCTTTACTGGTCCTTTACTTTCCATGCTTTTTCCGTGAGCAAATCTTTGTGTCTTTCTTTCTTTATTTTTGTCTTTGATAATTTTATATTGTGAATTATCTGCTTGTTAGTCGCAAAGTTAGTAAGAACATACTATTTGCAATGAACCATTTGTGATATTCTTAAATTAATTTTATTTATTTCACATGTGTACCTTTACACACACACACACACACACACACACACACACACACACACACACACACACACACACACACATGAGTTAGCTGAACTTGCTTTTCCGTTTCGCCAATTATACAACTTCGTTTAATTTCTATACGCGTCATATAACACTCGCGTTCTTCGGGGAATAAGCCAAGAACGAAACAAATTTTCTCTTCTTTTTTTTTTTTTTTTTTTTCCCTCCCTGTCACCCACTCTCGCTACCGGAGGGCACGCGAGAGGGAGAACTGCAAGCATCGACCAGGACGCCCCCCCCCCCTCCTTCTACATCCGCGATTCTCTCCCCCAAGGGTGTTCTCGACTGGTTATCGAACGTCGACACGACAACCGCCGAGTTACGGAATCACATGAGACGCTCGACCTGGAGTCTCATCGAATTATCGGGAATTTCGCCTGCCCTTTTGCGGCTACTTGCGCCCGATGTCCCGCTTCTTCCTAACAAAAGTGTCGAACGATGCTCGCCTACGCGTATAACCGACTGGACATTTTTATTTCTGGATGAATAAAACAAGAGCTAGCGGATCTATTCTCGTTATATCTCCATAATTGGATTACTGTTTATCATCTCATTATCTCAACTTCGTCGAATCGGAGGAATAATTTTCCGACGTAAACGCTAATAACATAACGTCGCGATTTCTTTCGGCGATAATTTCAATAATAGTTAGCAATTTTTACATTTATGATCAAAGATCCCCCATTTGTTGCAAATTATTTAATCACAATTCTCAATCATGTTTTTTCGTTTTATTTGAAAAAAAAAAAGGAAAGTGGAATGGAATGATATCAATAATATTAATAAATTATTAAATTATTAAATTAGTCTTAAACTATGTAGTAGGATGCTTTGTTAATTTATTTCATGTTTATAATTTGCGATATCGTTCTTTCAAAAGCAACCAGTCGTGACGAACGCCAAAGGATGATATTTTTTTCGCAAACTGATATCGGTCATCGCGTGTACGCGTGGCGTAGGGTCGATACCCTTCCGGTTCTGTCCGCAGCATCGTCGCCGGAAATTTAATATCGTCAACGACAACCCCGGCGTCTCGTCGTCGTCGGCCGACGACGCGCATCGTATCGTATCGCGACGCTTGACAGGGGTGGTTAAAGGGAAAACTTTGCCTGGCAGAGGCAGTTCCTTTCCCTCGACTCTTTTTTTTTTCAGCGCTTTAATATCGAGGGGCTGGTCGCGCTCGCGGCACCCCCTCGGCCATAGAGGAGGCCTTCTTGCTCTTCACCCTTACACGCCGCCATGTTTTTCAACCACTCTATGTTCACGGCGCAGATGTGCGTCTCGAAAGAGATCGCCTCCCCTCGTGTCAAATTTCTTTCGAAACTTATCTTAATTTTATTTTGTAATTACGATCGAGTGTAAAGTTACACCAAATCTCATCATCGTTATTCCTCTCAATTTTCTTTGAAACTCCCAAGGAATTTTAATTTAGCGGAATTTTATTTTATCTTATAATTCTGTCTCGGCAATTTTTATCAACAGCTTTATTAACGAAATTATTTTACATTGTTAAATATGTAACGTGGCAAAATTGGGCGTATTTTCCTCAAAAATGCTATTCTCGTTTCTCCTTCAATTCTCATCTCAATTACGTTCCAGCGTAATTTTTCGAGACTGTGTTACGTTGCATATCGATTTCTTCTTCGATGCTTCTCCCGTGCACGACCCTCGTCGGCGATTACCTCGTCTTACAGACCAATAAAAAGCGAACATACGCGATTAACATTTCATAACGTGTACACGTGTGCCAACGGGAACTAAGTATACGGAGTGACTCTTATTCTCCCGGGGGAGGGGGGGAGGGGGGGAGGGGGGGGGGCTCGTATAGCAGCCGGGTGCACGTTGCGTAGTAAATCGTCCGACGATTCGCCGTTAAAAATAATGTTAACTTTCGCCTCGACGGCACGCGATTTCGTCGCAGCCGGCTATTATCGACCGCGTTATTTTTACCCTGAAAGCTAGACCAGCCGCCACGACCCGCGTTAAGATTTCATGAACGACACTCTTCTGTAACGTGCAAAAAGTGTATACGAGGGAATACCGTGAAAATTTATTCCGGTAGTTTCCGAAGTGACGAACACGATCGGCAAACAAATTGTCCGAGGGACGGAAGACAGGTTCAGTTCAGAGTAAACGTTCATTTCCGATACTAGCGATATTTCTTCAGCGAGGATCTCAGTAGGTCCTCATCGAATTTAACACAAAAATTTAACACTAAAATAATTCTCTCTCTCTCTCTCTCTCTCTCTCTCTCTCTCCTTCTCTCTCTACGTTTTTCATATCAGTTACGGATTACTTTGTATATCTACATTCCACTACTGAAATTTCGCAAGTCACGACTTCGTGCTTATCGTAGCTCCTGGTGTTAGATGATGGCATCTCTCTTTCTCTCTCTCTCTCTCTCTCTCTCTCTCTCTCTCGCGCGCGCGCGCGCGTCCCTGTTCGCGTTTCCTTTCCTTCCGGTTCTCCTCCGGGCATCCCCTTTCACGCGTCGCTTGCCATCGAATCTCAGCGAGCAATTCCAACCCCGGGCACGATCTCCGTCAATGTTTTACTGCACATACCGGAAGTACCCCGGGGAGTTAGATGTCGGCGAGGAACATCCCCTCTCGCTCGGTTTTGAATCATGTCTTATGCATAAAAGTCCTTATGTATAAGACGCAACGGCCGCACTGGTGATAGTGCCCATGTAGCACTCGGCGTATGCCATCCCGACGTTTTATACGGAGCACCCGACATATCGGTATACTACAAAGGTATTACGATGGCTCGCGCGAAATAGTCGCATTGTTCGCCAAATACTGACCACTGGGCGGAAAAATGTCCACGAGATGCTTCACGGATTTTACGACGCGCCAGATATCTCCCTGGGAAAGATTGAGATCTTTCTCGCGCGCGATTTTCGATAACAGAGTTGAAAGCGCGAACAACATACGAGCGTGTCACATCCGTCACAATAAAATCAAAGAGGTTAATGTTAAATTTTTTTTTTTTTTATATAAATTTTTGTACAAGAGGAAACGTTTGCGAGGAAAAGCGACGCGTTGAAACCGGCGGAAGAAAACCCCACGACTCTCACATGGATGACTAGAAGCATATTGAAAACGGAAACTAATTTGCAATTTGTTAGATTCATGCGCGCAATGTTATGCCGGCGATTGGAATTTATCGAACGTTGAGGGGGCGGGTATATGAATAAGCGGCGTGGATGGATCGTACGTGGTACACGACGTGCTTTAAATAATTCATGCCGCGCGAAAACGCATCAGGTAACGTACACGCGTTTCTCTCCTCGCGGTCTCCGGCGTTTTCGCGACGGAGCCGCTCTCTCGCGCGACGCCCGGCGTCGCGGCGCCCCGGCTCTCGTTGGGGATTTATGCGCCCGCTGTCGGAACCCCGATACCCCGTTTATTGCGACGCGAAAATCGATCGAACGTTCGTTCCCTCGCACGAACAAACGGGGAAGGGGGGGGGGGTGGGGGAATATCGAAGAAGAGAGAGAAAAAGAAGAGGGACGGACGAGTGCCTGCAGGATGGTCGGAATTTTACCCTCGCAGATGACGACGACTACCTACCCCTCCCCCCTTCCGGGGAGTATCTCCCCGTTATGTTTCGCGCCTGCCATTCGCGTCGATGGTCTTGTCAACCTTACCCTAGGAATCGCTATCCACCTGTTGTCTGTCTCTGCGGCTCTTTACATTCGCGAACGCCAAAAACCTGGATATTCCCCGTCGTGATTTCATTTTACGCTTTTAATGCAATTAAACGCGGAATAACTGCGAAATCCGGATGGGGTACTAATTAAAAGTTGCGATAATCAGCGATATATTTAAATGTAATAAGCATGCTCGTTTTCTGACGTCTGATATCACGTGAAGTAAATTTATTTTTTTTTTTTTTCAAATTTGTTACTCTTGCGACAATAATGGGCATTCGAAGTGAATTTGAAAACGAGATAAAATTTCCCTCGACGTTTTATATATCTTATAAAAGACAGTTTTAAAATCAAATTAATGCGATCATCATCTCGGTGGATGAGAAAACGTGCAAGCGTTTTGACATACACACATTTGTATCTGGCGTATTATTATTATTAAGTTGGAACATATATTTAATTGCGTTTCATGAGCCGATGTATTATCGGCTCATATATATTTTGCCAAAACTGTCAAACATTTAATTCGCGTCGTTGCGGGATTTATAAATGCCGTATCCTTCATGATAGATCGATCTGCTGCTCTGCCTCGATGCCTCTCTGTGCTCGTAATGAACCTTTTATCAGCGACCGGTCCGTGACTCTATAAACGATATAAAATAATGATCGCCTCGCTCCCCCGTTTTCAGCGACGCGACAATTATCTCTTTGTGCGTCCGGCATCGTCGATTAATATCTGTCGTACGAACGAAAATGATAATTACTTTATCGGTAATATTAAATTGTAGCGTTCACCCTTCCTTCGGGGTGAACGTGCTGTACGCAAAGGATTTTTTCGATCCGCGTACCAAAATGCGACGTATTTCATCCACGCGACGTGATCTCCCGTCTATATTTTCGTCCATATTTTCATCCACATCACGTTGGCGTGTCGCGTCGGAAAACATCCGGTTGGTAATCAGAGCGCGATTGCGGTGTTGCATCGAAAGAGGGATCCGCGCTTTTGAACAAGGGGATTCTATTATCCATCCCTCCTCCCTCCCCCTCCCCCCCGAGCGGCGAGAGTCGCAAAGTTGGTCGGCCGACTTCGTCGTCGGCTCGTTAATATCACTCGTACGCGCGAGACCCGGAGACTTCGTGTCCGTAAGCACTCGGCGAACCTTGCCGACGAGGGCGAACCGTGTGCGAGTATTATCGTGAAAGCCCCGGTTACGCCCAGCCGCCCCTTCGTAATCCCGGAGCCGGCGTACGTAATGGCCCGATAAACGCGAATCGCAATAACTTCATCGCCCCCGACGCGATACGACCGAGGTGTCGCGGTCGACACGCGAGATGAAGCGATACCTCCGCGCCGTTCTCGCGCACGTAAAGCTGAAATGGACGGACCGAGCGCGAACGAGCGCGAACGAATCAACAGCTTTTATTTCCCGGTATTTACGAGGAATTTTCTCGCATTTATCGAGACGAGCTGTGGTCCGGTCATTGGTCCGGTCAGGATTCAGGTTTGACGCGTTTAAGGCGATCTTTCTCCAAGATTCAAATATTTCCGCGATAATGGTAGAATTTTGTGTGTGTGTGTGTGTGTGTGTGTGTGTGTGTGTGTGTGTGTGTGTGTGTGTGTGTGTGTGTGTGTGTGTGTGTGAAAGGACACGAAGGATCGATGAACAGTTTTCTTTTTATTGTTACGGTTCCCATTTTTATCCGCGTCGCGGCTCATCTCATCTTCTTCTTATCTTTAATCCCGATCTTCGTCGGATGTTTCACTCCAAGGACCAAGAGCTAAGGAGAATGACGGCGGGTCAACTTTCCACTGAGAGGAAGATCCTTTGCGACTTGGGAGATTTAGTCCGGGTTGGGAGCGGGAGGAGGAGAGAGAAGAAAGGGAGGAGAGGGCAGGTGCGATTTACGCGACGACCCTGTATATCGAAAGCGCATGGTGAAAACACTTCGGTGTAAAAACAGAGTTAGTGGCGTAATCCGGTCGCCACCACCCCATCCACGTATCGTTCGTCTTCCTCTTCTACGAACGGAGCGAGCCCCCTCGTTGTCGCCCCTCCCTCTCTCTCCCTCTCTCTCTCTCTCTCTCTCTCTCTCTCTCTCTCTCTCTCTCTCTCTCTCTCTCTCTCTCTTCCCTTTGCTCTTTCGCGGGGACACGAGAGAGCGCCGTTGATGGGGTGTACCGAGAGAGAGTACGGCAGGGACCGTAACGGGCCGGATTCAGGCTCTCTTCCTGTCTTAGTGGTGTGGCGTTACCATGGTAACAGACTAAGCCGCTTAACACCCCCTCCCCAGTGGCCCTCTCTGCCTCCGCTCGTCTCTCTTTCTCTCCCTGCCGCAGCCTCCTCTATTCCAAGCCCGACGGAATCCTCGTGGCACCGACACACGGAGTCAACCCACCCTCGCCGCGGTGATACTCGTGGCAGAGCGGGTGGTAGTAAATGTCGTTCTCCCCTCTCCTCGCCCCCTCTCCTCGATCCTCGCTCCCCGCTCCCCGCTTCGCAACCGGGCCATGTTTTCGCACCCTCGTCGGTAACGAGCGGGCGAGAAGTCCCTCGACTCGACCGGGGAGGATATCTCTCGTCTGTCATCGACGACGATCACTTCTTCGTGAAGACGTATATCCGTGCGGAAAGGAGGAGGAGGAGGAGGAGGAGGAAGAGGAGGAGGAGAAGAACGACGATTAGCGTGATAGAGTGTCGTAAAGGATAGTAGAGAGAGGGGAGTGGGGGAACGGAAGGAGAGGAGATAAGTCGGCGATAGCCCTGGTCGTGTGAGAAACGGGAGGGACTTGCGGTCGGAAGTTTCGGGCGACACTCCGAAGTGCATGAGCGCGCGCGGAGTCTGTCCGGACGCGACATCTCGCGGTTTATTCAAATGAGAATAGGGGGTGGGCGGCGTTGTGGCGGCGTGGCGCGGAGGATGACGAAGGGACGCCGACCGACGGAGTCCGGAGAGAACAAAGGAAGAGGGAATCGGGACGGGGGGAGAGATACCGTGCCGTTAAACAAGAGCGCTTCTCGCGAGAGACGGATAGAGCATCCCTCCTCATTTGGGAATGACGCGCGACGAACTCGTCGCGGAATTGAGACGCGGGGAAAGAACCGACGACGGATATTTTTCCCTCTGTCTGTTAAAATCCAGATGCCGTGACGCGTGCGTTGTACTTTACTACGTTACCGATTGTTAACTTCACCCCTTCCTCTCCTTACCAGACGTTGACAATTGAGAGATGGGCGACGTTGGAGAACCGAGCGGATACCGAAACGTGAAAATCGAGCGACGTGAGCGCGCGACGGAGGTGAACAATGCGAGCGAAAAGGAATTCGATTCCGGTTTCAGGAATGGCAACGACGGAATAGAGTAGAAGGGGAGCGGGAGATGAATAGAGATGAACAATGAATGTAGTTCGAAGAAAGAGAGAGAAGATAGAGGAGGGGTGAAGGAAGGGCATGCAGTAACGCGAAAACGTCTGCATTCCGTTGATGAAGAATTCAATGGCGGGGTAGACACCACCCTTTCGAAAGGGAGGTGAAGACTATCGGGTATTATCTCTTTATTTTCTCGTTTTTCTCGTGGACTTTTTTCGCGCGAGGGAGGAAAGGGCGATCTTGGTCTCGGCCGCTCCCTTCGCGAAGACAAAGGGCCGTCCGCATGCCGACGTACGTCGCTAATTTTGGAAAAAAGGGGGCCTGAAAGAAAAGATGGCCGCAATTCTCTTCTGTTAGCGCCGTTTCGCGATTTCTGCCCTTTTTGCGTGACTTTTATTCTCATTTCAATTAAGATTGCATCAATATCTGTCTGATAAGATTCTTCTCGGACTCTTACGATTCCAAACCGTTTCAAAGATTCTTGAATGATTCTTGAGTCAAAAAAGAAAAATTTTTTTTTATTTCTTGAATGAAAATTTTTTAGTATTCGTGAGCCTTCTTTTTTTGGAAATCGGACAGTTTAAAGAGTTTTAAGAGTTTTGAATAACATTTTAGGACTGAATTATTAGAATTCAAATTAATTTTTATTAAAATAATGATAATTTTTGTACTGAACATAATAAAGTTGGAACCACATATTTCCGAATTTCTGCTTTTTAATTCAATTAATCGTCAAAATTGCTTCTGAAATGTATAAAAAATTCCAAAACACATTGAAAGAGCCGCAGTTATAATTATTTAAAATTTTTAAAAATAATGTTGTGCAGTTACGCTTTCTTATTTATAAAATAGTTTTAATTGACCCTGTTGAACTTAAACCTGTCTTATTCAACCTGCGGAACTGATGTTGACATATCAATGCTTAATACAATAGCACAGCATTGCAATTTTATATGCAGTATTATATTTATATGCATATATATGCATATATATACATCATGTCGCACTTATATACAATGCAGTGGAACCTAGAAAACAATGTCATGAAAATGCAATATATTCGAGAGCTTTATCACATCGATGTCAAGGATGTCGTATAATGACCATCATACTATTTAATTAAACTGCGAAGTAGCGCGTGGAATTTTTTAACATAATGAAAGATACAAGTTATGAAATATTTCTGCATGCGTTAATTGAAAAATGTTCTAATTAATAATACGAGTTGAATAACGCGAAATTGTTTCTGTAAATTTGTTTCTCTGACGGTATGTATTATACTCATCGTACATGTCCGAGTAATGCAATCTTATTCTTCCCTTTGATGATCATATTTTTTTTTGTTTTTTTTTTTTTGTTTTTTTGTTTTTTTTTGTTTTTTTTTTTGTTTTTTTTTTGCACAGTACCTGAGCGTTTGCTTTCGGTTCACGTCTTTCTCCAAGGATCAGCTCGAATTGCGGCTCAAGTTAAAGCTCAAATTAAAGCTCAAATTAAATTGCAGCTTAATGCCCCCTTCGCTCGTCGCGCGAGCGCGATAAAAGCACTGTTTCGCCTCGTTCATTATTACGCGCTTATTTTACCGAAGCGTTAAATCGATCGATTTATAATTATGTTGGAATTAAAATTATGTCTACTTTGTCGATTATCCAGCTCGTTTTACCAACCGCGATTAATTGTCGCCGTCGGTTTGTCTAATTAACGCATGCCGGCTCGCGCGCAGGCGGCCCGACGATTTTATTACCGGTTCGCTCGGCGCTCTTCGCCGTAAATTCTAATTATTGTCGCCATTACGGCGGCCTAACGCGCATCGCGTTTTATCATTCGTCACTTCCCGCCGTAAAATCAGAAATTCGAGTAAGGAAGTCGAAGACTTTTGACTTGATTCGCATGGACTTTGTTAACGTTATAATCGCTAGGTTTACTTGACATGGTTGATCTCTATAACGAAAAAGTTAGAAACCGCTAATTAATTATCATTGCATTAGTTCTATGCGAGCGAACTTTAAAGAGCTAAGAAATGAGACATTGACGGCTATATCGGATAATTAATCGACTCTTCGGAAATGTGAACGTTCGTAAATTCGGTGTCTCGAGTTGATCGATCGAGGAGATATCCCTTGGGCCGGTGCGTCCGGCTTTGCGTATATACACGCTCGTTGATACTTATTTCCTTTTGTTGTCTAACTCCCTCGAAGACCGCCTCGCAATTAATCTCCCACGAAGTCGATCATGCTTAGCCGACCTCCTCGGCGGGTCACGTCAACACGAGCGCGACCTCTGATCCCTCTGAGGAGAATTATGAGGCACGCTCGTTACCGAGCAGGAGAGAGAAAGAGAGAGAGAGAGAGAGAGAGAGAGAGAGGGAGAGAATGCACGTGTGCGTGGAGACGACGGGGTCGCTCGTTAATCTTCACCCGATAACGCCTCTTTCACGACGAGCGTACGAAATGTATGCGTTTATCAAAAGTTTTGTTAGGGCGAGACCCATCGTACGTGAGAGTCTCGCGCAACATTCACGGGTAGCTCCGTACGAGGCGGTTAATCGAATCTCCGCCCGGAATAATTATCCGTGTGACATATGTATCCCCCGGAGTGACACGCGCATCCTTCGAACCGTCACGGACGGAGATTGATTCGGCAAATCGCTGCGAAAATCCGGCCGCTGTATTTCAACGGAATTTACGTCGCGATTACGTCGGACGCGCGCGCGCGCGCGCGACATTTATACGCGTCAAAAGCGACCGGCCGTGCCATGTCGACGAGTCTCTTCCCCCTCCCCCTCTCCCCGACCGTCAAGAGGTCAAGACTTACACCCAAATGGAATCCCTGGATGGAGTTAAGTTATGCGCGAGCGTAAATTTCACACGAACCCGGACATTGACCTTTGCCGATCTCTTTCAGGTCTACAGCCGACCAGCACCAAAGCTCAGCCGACCTCGATCGGCAAGTCCCACCGACCCAGTTCCGGCGTACTACCTCAGGGTCACACCCCGGGACCTGGACCGGGCGGGCAGCAGAATAGCAGAAGCTTCGCCGCCGCCCTTAGGAACCTGGCCAAGCAGGCGGGCCCGGCACCTCAGGAAGAGGAACCTCGTGCCAGCCCGAAGAACCGGGCGCCGCCGCCCTTGGTCAGAGGTCCTTCTCCCGCTAAGGTGAGTAATTGCACCGGCCGCGTCTATGCCTTGTTCCTCTCCCCCCGCCGGTACAGAAGTGCATCCGTCTCGAAACACGAACAAAGGTACCCTCGACCTCAGACTCGGTGGTCCCCCATGATCGGAATAATAAGCGGGGCGCTTAGGTACATAGCGGGCGCGGCTGAGAAAAATCGTTGACATCAGTCGTCTTGGCTCCTTCTTCTTTACGACATGGACGACGCGTTTCTTTTTTTCCTTTTTCTCTTTTTTTTTTCTTTTTTTTTTTTTCTTTTCTTTTTTTTCCCCTCGTACGGTTAGGTCAACGGAGGAATATCATAAATGGATGTGGAAGAACACGAGCTAGAGGAGGGTGCATATATTTACGTCCTCTTCGGTATCTTTTCGATTTGCTTGTGCTGATGATGCGATTTATTTCACGACATTATCGAGAGAGACTGTCGCGTTCGTGATGCAGGCAGAAAATTTTTAAAGCTACGCGTGTTCCAATGGGAAGGAAAGAGTACGCGCGAGTACGACAAAATATTTATTTTTTATCAACGTAGGATGAGCATTACCTCGGCAGAAATTTAATTCGCGGCTTAGTGACCTGAAAATTGTTAATGTCAGAGATTAAGAGGTTTTAATGAATGGTTTCTCATCCAATTTCTACGACGGAAAGTCTATAACCGGGAGAAAGCGTGCGAATTCTGGGACACATCTCGCGATATCGCGGGATTCCATTCGAGCTGTCTCGAGGAATAATTGCTACCGGGAATTAATGTCTCATCATCAAAGGCGAAAGTGTCGAAGCGAGATAATATTACTAATATTACTACCGCCTGCCGCCTGAAACGACACGCGGTAGGAAAAGCGAATGATTTCGGAGGCACGCGAATGAAATGGCTTCGCAAGATTGCGGGGTGTCAAAGGCTCAGAAATAAATCGAAAATGCGGGCAATCTCGGCAATAACGAAATGAAAAACGCGGTTACTCTGGCGGAAAGAGAATAAGATAGCTTCAATTCCCGATAATCGGGGAGATCAAAGATCCTGTTCTTACGATTTCCTTTTCCTCGCCTTGTATATCGCCTTCGCGAGCTATTGCATTGCAAATGCGAGACTTTTCCGAACTCTGGTTCTCGCTGACAATCCGGGTTAAGTAGTCCGGACCGGTGAATTGTTTCCTTTTCTTTCCAGCTCGATCTTATTTATGATATACACAGAAAAACTTGACCTTTTTCGTATATCTGCGTCATCAGCAGAAGTAGGTTTCTTTCTGATAAATGGAAATAAGGTTTTGAACACAATCAAACGAATCGATATCGCAATTTATAATGAATGTAGACGTAGAGCCCGTCGAGCCGATCTACCTAACGTTAGTTAACATTTATATTTTCGATAATAGTGAATTCTTCGCTTCGTCTGAGTTGAGTTCGCTGAGTTGACCGGAGGTACGCGCTATTCCTACCAATTTCCATGGCAAAATCATTCGAGCGGCAACTCATTGCCGGTTCGGTGCACGACTTCGTTACAACGCCCGGCAATAAACTGCGAGACCGCTCGTAACGTCTAAGTGGCGGAAGAGACTATAAGCTGAAGAAAATTTCAGGCAATTTGCGTCTTCGCCCAGCGCTTTCCAAGAAATCGCCTTGAAAATATCATTAACTCTTTGAATTGGAACCGTGCCTCGGTGCTCTAGATCGCGAAATTTTTTCCCACGAATTTTTCTAGTCGTGCAGTCATCTTTTTTTCAAGTGGGACTTTGGATCGATAATACATCTAGCATTTCGGAGACAAGGCACGAATTATTATCGGATATATCATCAAGGAAATGACGCCATCGATTAATGAATGTCGTTAAATTTACTTATTTCAGGAGCGATCGACGCACGAACGGAGACCCGAAGAGATTCCCTCCTTGTACACAACTGCCAGACCCGTTGAAACCAGCAAACACAGCGTAACTGCCGCGGCTACCGAATTGCTGGCCCGTTCCGGTTTTCAACCGTATCGGCCCGAGCACCATCCGGCCCATCCACCGGCGTTCGCCTTGGATCCCGCGACCTACAGCGCCTATCATCCCGGTCTCTATCCACCACCGCACCTGCCGCATTATAGGTAAGCGAAAGTATTGCACTTTACGATGCCTCAGTCAAAATTGGAAGGGAAGGACTTCTCACGCTGGAAAATTTTATGTTATCCTACTGTCAACGTTTCCGAAGCCTTCTCCTCGATAAGCGCTAGCTCAAAGTTTCTTAGCTAATTTCCCGTGTCTTTTTTTATCGCAGGTTAGAGGAACAGTTGTACTTGGAGCGATGCGGAATGATAAGACCACCGTTATTTCCCGGACTGCCGTCGTATCCTCTGTACGGACTGAGATACAGTCCCGACATGCTTCCTCCGCCGCCCGCCTCTCTGGGCCTCATGTCTCCTGTGATGCACGAACGGTAAGCAAAAGGATTGAGATGAGAGAGGGGAGGGAGAAGGGGGAAGGGGTGGGGGGGGGAGGGAGGAGAGAAAGAGAGATCTTTGAGCGAACGGCCGGGAATGCCGAACTTCTTCATTAATACCGCGGCACGGTTTTCTTTTTTCAGACTGAAGCTGGAGGAGGAGCATAGACTACGACAAGCACGGGAGCAGGCTGCACTGCGGGAGGAGGAGGAAAGGAGAAGAGCAGCGAGAAATTCTGCTCCCGCTGCCCCGGTACCCGCGCCTGCACCTGCATCCGCTGATACTGCAGGTGAGCGAGTCGCTCCACCCCCCACTGCCTTTCATTAAAAAAAAAAAAAAAAAAAAAAAAAATAAAAGCGTCGATCGAAGCGCGATCGTGATTCGTCTGCGATCGCTCGTTAAGGCGCGCGAGCTCGTTCTATCTCTCCGTTTTCTTCTCTTCTCTTTCTTCTGCTGCGAGATTTTCTGCGGCGGCATCATCGTAATACCGCGCGAATTGTCATCATCGCGTATTTCTTTTATTCGACAATATAATTAGCATTTTCTTAAAGCGATGCCGCAATATTTGCATATGCGTTTGCCACGATTTGTGGCTCCACGCAAATTGTCTGGTTTAATTTTAGCCTCCCTTCCCCTCTCCCCCCAGACCGAATTTGCCAAGCGAGATCGTATTCTCAACAGCGATCGTCGTTCACTCGGCGTTCGGATGACCTGTATTGCGAGCCAAAGTTCTTCTGTAGATAGACGGACTGGCGACGCGAGCGAGGAGAAGTCGTTGTAGAAATATGACTGTGAGCCGGTGAGGAAAAAAAAGAAAAAAAAGCAAACAGAACAAACAACATAACTACGCTTCTAATTTTAATCTAGATATAATGAGAGTTATAGTCATAGTTATACTCGTTTCTTACGCAGATAGCGTTGATATCTTTTAAGTAAGACATGCGATTTGGTGTCCGAGCTGAATCTAAAGATGGATAAGGTGAACGAAGGAAGT